>NC_080671.1:367717108-368020829 GCF_030247195.1 Topomyia yanbarensis | reverse complement strand
ATTCATGAATCCATGAATAATATTTTATAAATTTGGGAACCATTTCCCGAGCACGAGTGATGCATCCTTATTAATATACAAACAATCATGAACCAGTTCACGAGACATAACTTTATACATTAATAACAGTTTCACGAAATAGTTCTCTAGAAAATATTAAGACGGTTTTTATTAGGTTAACTAATTCACTCCTATATTAAATAGATCATGATTATGATGTAATAAGCCAAGAATCGATTCACGTCGATGGTGAACTGATTCGAAACAATATTCCAACATTTATGGATAACAACGAAACGCGACTGAATTTCACAAACATACAAATATCTCCCCACGTTATGAAGGCGTTACGAAAGGATAATTGAGCACAATTATAAAACACAAGTTTTTTATGCACTGCTTTATTTTCATGACGTGAAAATATTATTGTTCCAGATTCTATGACACTTTATTCACGAATTTGGGAACAATTCTGTCCATGTGGGTTCGTTTTCTTTTTAAAACACGTTTCACCACGCTTTACTACGAACCCTAAACACCTGATAGTTTTTAATTTTTTTAAACATCTTGCTGGTAAATAATATCCGATAGTCACACGGAAAAAAATAGTTCCCGAATTCGTGAATAAAATGCCATGAGTTCTAGACCAATAACGTTTTTATATTACGGAAACAGAACCATGAACAAAAATCGTTTTTTTATAATTATGTTCAATTTCCATTCAGTAACGCCCGCGTAACGCTTTTATTAGTGGAAATATTTGTGAACTTTAGTCACGATTTACAACATGTCTTTGCTAGTACGTGAACTAGTTCACCATTTTATTAACATTATTCTTGAAACCAGTGGTTGACTCATGATTTTATTCCTATACTTAGAAACTTAGGAACATTAGTTCACAAAATCAAAGCGGTACGGAAACTTTCTCGTGAACTAATTCATGAAACTCGGAATTTAATTCATTAATCCATTCAATCCTCGTGAATTAATTCATGATTCCTAATATATTACTCACGATTCAACATCCATGCTAGTGAAATAGTTTACGAAATATTATTGATGTATATAATCGTGAACTAGTTCATGATTTCTAGTATAAGTCACGACTTACCATTCATGCACGTGAATTAGTTCACGAAATCGCAGAATATTATTCATGCATTCGTGATCTGATTCATGATTCCTAGTATAATAGTCACGAGTTACCATTCGTACTCGTGAAATATTCCGCGAAATCATAAAAATTGTTCATGTGCTCGTGAACTGGCTCACGGTTCCTAGTACAACAGTCATGACTGGATTATTCATGCACATGAAATCGTTCAAAAAATCATGAAATATTATTCGTGGGTTCGTAAACTAGTTCATGAATCCTAGTATATTACTTGCTATCTATCTAGCCTGCTTGTGATATTTAGAAGATATCCCTAATCATTTTTAATTTCATGCAACATGGTCATGAAATTTAACTTGAACTGTATTTCAAAATTTGTAGTATTATTCGTGAAATCATTTTTGTTCCATGCACTATTCCATGAAATTTCATATATGCCCAGCTGCTAGTGACCAGTAAGAGGCATGCGTAGTAGATATAAGAAAACTATTGGAACCTAGAACATCGTTAATCATTTGATACGGTTCAGTGTGATGTCTGGACAGAAAATGAAAACTGCGCTGAGCACCAAAAATATATTATAGAGCCATAAATCATGTTCGTGATATAATTCACAGAACAAGATACTGCGAATCTTTCACACTTTTATGATACACGCCACGTTACTTAGATTAGGCTGCTAAAGTGGGCAGAAATTACGAAGATCACAATAATACTACTGATGTTATGAACACGAGTCACTTCACTTCACGTGTCAAATTTAAAAGTGAGTTCTAGAATAAAATATCAAGATAACGTACAAATAATTTACGAAAATCGTAACTAAAACCCTTAAATCAAGAACGTAAATCACATTACTCGTGATAAAAATATCGAACATCATAACTAGCATCCTGAATTCATGAACATAAATTACTGTACTCAAGACTAAAATATCACGATAACGTGAATAGAAATTACGAAAATCGCGACCAACATCTTGCAATCATGAACAGACATTAAGCTATTCTGACAGAAAAATCCGATAGTGAACTCATGAATAAAGTATCATAGTCACGTGATAAGAAATCACAAAAATCGCAATAAAGCTCCTGCAATCATGAACAACCATAACAACTTACGAAACATTCGAATGTAACGCCATGTACATATTAAGCGCGAACTGAATTTGTGGGAAACAAAAATAGTTTCATGAATTTGAGGTTTATTATTTTTAATTTGAGGAACTTGGTTAAGGTTTTCATAAATCGTTCAGTTCACGAAATCGCAGTCTTTTTTCATTAATTTCAATTCGTTCAATTTTTTTCGTGACTAACTTTTAAAGTACTCAAGAAGAAAGTTACTTCAATACCACAATCTCACAAGAAAAAAAAATGTTTCCAAAATTATGCATTTTATGCTATTTTCCATAAAATTTTATTCTTTGATAGCTTGGTGCTCCTTTAATTGCCCAAAATATTGCACAATACCCTTTTCAAAGCAATAAACATTTTCTGCATGGTTGTCTAGGAAAATTCATTATTGTAATTTTCACCTCTTTATTGAATGTTCCTTGCTCATCATGCAAGCTTTGGTTTAAACTATGAAGCTCAATTAAAAGTTTTACAAAACATTTTTCATAGCAGGTTATCGGGGACTTGGTGTATGTGTGATTGTGTAATCAACTGATTGTCGCATCCTTTTTTGTGGATTGGAAAGCAGTGTGCGATTCGATGAAACGAAACAAAACGGGTTATTAATTTTTATATGAGTAGATGACCCTATAAAGTTACCAAAAGGCCGCCAAAATAAATTTATATGCATTTAAAAAATTGGTCAAATTTTGCATCTGATTGTTGTTTTACTGCTGGATACAATATCTTCTATGCTTGCCTTACCTTCAACAAAGTTTAAGAGTATAATTATTTTTAATTTTTTTGAAAAATGCTTATTAGTAGAAGCATTAATAAGCTCCATGGTGCACGACTTTACCCTGTAATAAGCATGCATTCTATTTTATTGACACACGCCGCAAGTGACACATCCGAAGGGCACCACCCCGCACACACAAGGGTGATTATCCCTGCAGCTAGATGATGTACGCTGTTCCTAGTGTTTACCCTTTGGAAACACGATGCTAAAAACAATCTGTCGTGCAGAGCTGAATCCATCAGTGCCACGTGGCTCATATTATGCTTGATTAGGCTTGCTTGATGCTGATAAACATTATAATTAAATTCTTTATTTTTGTTCTACTCACACACAGGCTTGGACGATTTGGCTGCCCGCTGTGCCCAGTACAAGAAGGATGGTTGTGATTTCGCCAAGTGGCGTTGTGTGCTGAAGATCGGCAAGAACACCCCAAGCTACCAGTCGATTCTGGAGAACGCTAACGTTCTCGCTCGCTATGCTTCGATTTGCCAGTCGCAGCGCATTGTCCCGATCGTTGAACCTGAGGTAGATCCGTCGTAGTTGAAGGAACCCACCATCAAAAACTAAATAAATTCCAAATTTTCTCGTTTCGAAATAGATCCTCCCTGACGGTGACCACGATTTGCTCCGCTGCCAGAAGGTTACCGAAACCGTACTGGCTGCCGTGTACAAGGCCCTGAGCGATCACCATGTCTACCTGGAGGGTACGCTGCTGAAGCCGAACATGGTCACCGCTGGACAGAGCTGCCCGAACAAGCCATCGGCTCAGGATATCGCTCTAGCCACCGTGCTGGCTCTGCGTCGCACCGTTCCGGCTGCCGTTCCCGGAGTTACCTTCCTGTCCGGTGGTCAATCCGAGGAGGAAGCTTCCGTCAATTTGAATGCCATCAACCAGGTACCGCTGCTGAGACCGTGGGCTTTGACGTTCTCGTACGGACGTGCCCTGCAGGCCTCGGTACTGCGTGCCTGGGGTGGCAAGAAGGAGAACATCAAGGCCGCACAGGAGGAGCTCATCAAGCGCGCTAAGGTAGGAATCGTTTGTCTTATTTGTTTCGATAACGCCATGCTTCATCCTGACTGCATGTAACGATGCGACGACGATCTTTCACCCTTTCTCGGGAGGCATTCGGTAGGTTGAAGGAAAACACGTTCTGCTCCATGGAGCTACAATCGTGACCTACTAATTGAATCGCAGTGTGGCAATCAATCACTGTCTCCATTCACTCTTTGTTGACTGGACTGATTCCATTATTTTTTATTATGATGAACACAAGTGGCGGTAATGCGTTCAATGAATGGAAAATAATTCCCGCTCATCTCTGCCGCCTTTTTCCTTCGGGGGAGCAGATTTTCTTTCAAGCCTCGATTGTGACTGCAAAGCAAGGGAATCCGATCTGTCCTTCGTGGAAACACATTTCCTCCGGGTTACTCGTTATTTTCCGCGTACTTCGATAGTGTGTACATAACGGATTGGCGACACGCTGCTGGTGGTAACTTGAAATGTGAAAGACAATCTCGACAGCCCTTTATCATTTTTTTCCGCCGGGGGTTGCGCTGATAGCTGCCACCAGCTTGCACTACTAAAGAGCGACAGACTTGGGGTGTGAATACTAGATACAATACTTATATACATAAACTGAAAGATGATTCAGTTGCGATAGATTCTAGAGGGCAAATGGAATTATGATAAATAGGATAAAACAACGGCTGACGGGGGTGAGCGTCGTTTTAATGCGATCGAATTATGGAAACGCGTGGTCGATGTTGAGAGCTTCTTTCGCTGATTTGAGCTGGCGGAGGCGGTACCTTTTTATGAGATGGTTTTATCTTGCGACCCAGAAAATTGCATTGTTTCACTTACTTATTAATACCTCTGTTAAATATATTAAATTTAATACTCGTATTTTATTGAGGTTGGACACAAAATCACAAAGAAAGATCTGGCACCCAAGAGTCGAAACATCTGTTTTTTTATATTTTTATCTCGGCAGAATAAAAAATGCTGAACAGCTTATCACACTTCAGGAATGATTTGAGCATTCGGGTGACCTATATAATGTGAATTTTGGCTACCAAAATAATCCAAATAATGATAGTAATCGTAGGGTGAAACATGCATGAAGGATATTTTTTTTAATTGTTATCATTTTCATCTTCTTTGAATCTCAAAAATAAAGCGAGCCGCTTAGATTCTGATTCCATGACCCATTTAGCTCCTGTTTCCGTGAGTCATCTAGCTCCCAGCCTTCGATCTACTCGGATAGTCCCCGATGGTGACCCTACTCCGACTGAGAGTTCCCCGATGGAGGAATTTCTCCCGACTTCGATACCCGCTTCCTTGAGCCATTCAGCTACTAGCTTCATCGAAATCTACTCGGATATTATCCGGCAGTGAACTACCCTACTCCTGCTGACAGTTCCCCGGCAGCGGAATTTCACTCGGTAGCCAATTAGCATCCTATTTTGACGTGATATAGTCGGATAGTCCACTGCGATGAAACTACCCTACTGTGAATTCTCCCAATACCCATGTTCGTTTTCGTGAGCCATTTAGCTCCCCGCTTCGTCCCAATCAACTCGTTCTAGTCTCCAGCGGTGGACCTACCCGACTAAACGAGCTAGCTAATAGGTGCTGAGGTCTGTCCAACGATTCCGAGCGGAGCGTAACTTCCGATTTACTGGCGCCTCAACGAACCACTGCTAGCTATTACTCGCTCCTATCCCCGTCGTTGAATCTAGCCTCCTTGCGAGCTACCCGGTATAGTGTCAAGGTCAGTCCGGTGATTCCGGTGAAGTCTGACATCCGGATCACTGAGGCCTCGACGACCCGAACCCGGTGCTACGTTGCGTATTACTCAACTGGCCCCCTAGTCTACACCGACGAAGACTTCCTCGGCAGCGGAATTTCTCCTGATATCCGATTTGTGGTGGATTTCTAGCAGATGGCGCTACTTTGTTGGTCCCCACTTTCTCTGCAGCTCGGAGAGAATACTCGTAACCTCTCTGTTGACAGCGTCCCAGATATGTTCGTTGTGGCACATCTCTTCGACGATATTGTCAACTGTCACACCGGGCATACCCCTACGAACTTCTTCGAACCTAAGGCATCCCAAGTAACAATTGAAGTTCTATAGCACGCTACAAGTCCAATCTATGTTTTATGAGAGGCTATAAAACTACCATAAAACCTAAATTGTTACTAGGGATTTGAAGACCACGTTTTCCGGTATCTCTTTCACATTCATGTACTCTTGGCAGAGGGGTGACGAAGCGTGTCCAAACCGATCTAGGCACTTTCGTAAGCATCCGTGCCGGGACGAAAACTGCATCAAATGGAAGTTCACCTCTCCATGCTGCATACCCAAGCTGACATATTTGGGATGTGTCGTGGAGTCGACCTTCCTTTATCCTCATTGTCCCACTCTTACCGCCACTTAGCCAACGAGTCCGCTCGGATCAGTCTGCTGGCATTTCGTGCATTTCTCCGCTGGTAACATTGCACGTCCTCAGCCAGAGTGATGAAGATGGGAATCATCCCGGCAGTTACGCATACCGCGTCCGACTATATCGTTCTGTGTGCACTCGCGATACGAACAGCCATTAGGCAAAACGTGCTTGTCAACTTCGTCTGGTTGCGCTTTAAGTTAAGCGCTGAAGCAAAGGCCGGTATACCATACCTCAGTATTGAGGTTGAGACACCCGCCAGGAGACGTTTCGTGCTGCATCTTGCTGCTTCGATGTTCGGCATGATCCTTGTCAATACGTCAGTTGTTCTCGCATACATAGTCGACATGGTTGTTGTAATTTAATCGATCGTCGATCATCACACTCAGCTGGTTCATGGTACGCATGGATGGGATGGATTGTCCCCCAACGCTGATCACGACACGCTGGATTTTTTTACAGTTATTGATCAACACTACCTCCGACTTGTGCTTAGCCAGCTGCAACTTGACTTCCAGGTTTTTTACGATGCCTATTGACTCTGCCGTAAACAGCTCCACTTCCTCAAGGGTCTCGTCGGTTATCGTCAAGAGAACGTGATCTTCAAAGCCGATTATCTCAACTCCCGTGGGCAGCTCCAGTGTTAACGCTCCGTTGTACATTATATTCCAGAGCGTTGGGCCGAGTATGGAGGCCTGAGATACTCTCGCCGTGACCCTAATCGACCTCTGCCTCATGTTCGTTTCGTAGAGCAGTATTCGGTTTTGAAAATATCTTTACAAAAACTTGCACAGATAGTCCGGAACCCGCATTCTGTGCAGCGCTACGACAATTGCTACTCAGTTGGCACTGTTGAACACGCTGTTCACGGCGCTTCTCTTTTGCTTTGATGCTTTCTCCGCGCTCACGATGACCGCGGATGGTGTCCACCGTCGATATTCCTTTGCGGAACCCGAACTGCTCCTGCAATAGTCCGTTATTACTTTCAGCGTAGGTCGTCATCCTGTTCAGGATGACCCTTTCCAGAAGTTTGCCAAGATCGGGTATAGAGGCCGATACGACCCTTGAGCTCCTGGTAGTTTTCCTGGTTTTGGCAGCAGCACCAGCTTCTGGATCTTCCATCTGTCCGGGAAGTAGCTTTCGTCCAGGCATTTCTAGCCTGAACATGTCCGGAAACGCAAGGATCGCGATCTTCAGTGTCACGTTGGGAATACCGTCCGGTACGGGAGCTTTCTTCGCTTTCAGTCCTTTTGCCACTATAAGGAGCTTGTCGTTGGATACTCGATTGTCACCAGTGTTGTCACCACGATAATCTTTTTTTTTTTTTTTTTTTTTTTTTTTTTTTTTTTTTTTTTTACTTCGATTATAGAGGTTTTAACCTTATGGTCATTCGCCTCTTCGGGTTAGAAAAATCTCTTATGAAAAATTTCTAACCCTATGTGCGGGGTCGGGACTCGAACCCAGGTGCGCTGCGTACAAGGCAATCGATTTTACCAATACGCTACGCCCACCCCTCACGATAATCTTCATTTTGTAGCGCACATTCTGACTGGCATCATTAGACCTTTGATCCTGGCCAGCACGAGACGGTAAGCATCGCCCCAGGGGTTTCCATTTACTTCTGTGCACAGCTCCTTGTAGCAGGTAGCACTATCACGCGTTTAAAAGCGGCTCTGGCCGCCCTGAATGTTACCTTACATTCTTCTCTGACTGCCTCAGATGTTGTTTTCTGAAAGCGTCTTCTAGTTTTTGGGCAGGCATCTCAGAGGATACTGAGCCTTTCGTTCCACCTGTACGCCGGGTGCCGGCGGTTCCTCGGCCCTATTTTCTTCGGCATTGTTACACCTCATGCCCTCGCAACTATTTCGGACAGTTCGTCGGCATTCAGAATCGGAGTGACTCAGTGCTTTCACAAAAAGGTCCTTGTCGAAATCGTTTAGTTTCCACTTACGCTCGCCATTCCTTGCTCTCCGCGTTACAATACAATACCACCGACCAATGCTATAGTGGATCGCTTGGTGGTTGCTATGTGTGTACTGCTCACTAACTCGCCCATTCATGTTCTTCATCAGCGAAAGACTGCGGAATGTTATGTCGATGATGGATTCCCGACCGTCTTTACGGAATGTGAGCTTGAGCTTGAGCTTAAGCTTGTGCGACCACCCCTGGCTGCTACTCCGTTATCGATCGGGACTAGCTAAAGTTGCACAGGGAATCAGTAGATAATTATGCTTGGGATTAGCGAAACATCTTTCAATGTGCAACTCCTGGTAATCCTAAAGTGTTTCTGATCAATACCGGCGCCGGCCAGGCCCGAACGTAGATCGCGGAAGGAAAGGGGAGGTATTGTTAGTCCGATACTTGCTTTTGCTAGAGGCCGTATATACTACTGCGCATTCCACAAGTATCACGGGAGGAGGATATTTTTGTTAGTAGAGTATAGAAGTTGGATATACTTCTTCTTTATCGACGCCAGAGAGGTGATTCCACTACCTGGACTAGATATCGATCCACCAATTTCATGGACCGGGGACCAACAGCTTTACTTCCCTTCCGAAGGAAGACGTGACCACAGATTTTTGACATTAAAAATGTCTTACTCCACTATCTTGGATTTTAATCATTCATACACCAACCGATTCAGAAACACCTAACTTAAATATTGGTAATAATTTAATATCTCCCCAATAAAAGTAGACTTTTGGAAATTGGTAAAATTAAAAAGTTCACGAAAAACGGGAAAATTACCATTCGTAAGGCAGATTTCTCAAACACAGCCGTCAAGAGAGGGTAGCTTAGTTGCTCAATGAAACACGAAAAGTCATAAATAGAAGCAACGCATGTCCGTTTAAATCAGTTGTTGCTCTTATCCCATATGAGCAACATCGTCTCCGGGCGATGCAATAAGCGCTATCGATTTTCGGTAACGTTGGCATTTGCACACACTCGCACCTAAGTGACTAAACCATATACGGTTAGTTTATAAATAGAGGTGACGCGTACCCGTTTGAATCAGTTTTTGTTCTAATGTCGAACGGGTAAGATCATGACTGCAGCGTCTGGGCACTACAATAAGCGGTAGACGCTATGCATTTTCGGCAGCGGTGGCCGTGTGCGGATTTGTCGGGTACCAGCATGGTGTCACAGAATGATTTGCAAAGTGGGTGGGCGGGGTGGTTTGGATTTAATTCAATACGGTGTGTGCTGCTTAAGAGTGTTGCGTTTGAAAAAAAATATATTTATTTTTATGCATGCGTGTGCGTTGTAACTTGTTAATCCATGTTTACCGGGCTTTGTAGCTGCGTAGGGTAAAGAGCCTATTGGTTTTCATGTTTCATATTTCGGTTATATGTTTTTTATCAGTAAGGCATCTGACAACGTGCTTCTGTAGTTATTGCACTGTTCAGCAGCGTAGTATTTTATATAGGAGAGTACACTCAGGTTTTTTTACGCGGATTTTGAAATTTACGCGGTTTTCATTAACGCGTTTTTTTTAAATTTACGCGGTTTTCATTTACACGGCCTGTATCCCCTGCGTGAAAAATCTGAGTGTAATTGCATCGGAAACAATCACATTCCCAGCAGAACTTTTTGTTTTCTAATTTCAAACACTTTTGTTTCGTACTGCACACAACGGAAAATTTTAAAACAGAACTTACCGTCCCAGCAGCAGTTGAAGCAGGTGTTCTTTTTCAATTCAAATTCAAGCCATGTCTTAAGCGTTACTGGACTTAAAATTGTTTTCCCAGTTTATCCAGTCAGAATATCTGTCCTACCCTATGTATTTAAAACACAGTTCCAATTGCGTTTTAAAGTATACAACAAATAGAACGGTTGGGTATACTAATTTAAATTTTAAAATAAATCTGTTTTAAATTATGAAACAAACCGCTGTACTGAAGATATAATTATGCATGATGCAGAATTGGTTTAATAATACAATGTTTACACTACAGAGTTATAACACGTTTTAATAATTAGCAACAAGAAAAATGTCACCAAGATAGCATAAAAACCCGTTTTAACTGGTAGTGCGAACGTTGCATAACAATGTAATTTATCAAATAATTTCATTTTTTCCACCACTAATCGATCAAGAAATACTTAAACTTAAGATTGTTTACATAAGTTCATTAGTACATTATTGAAAATTTAAATGGAAAATTAAATTTCATATTTCATGGAGAATCTGTATATTTCCGTTGCCGGGCGTGGGCTTCCTCATCACAGCTCTCAATATGGAACTTTTCTTTTGAATATATTTTCTGGACAGACCAGCCTATTTTTACTAAATGGATCAGCAAAATAATGCCAATCACCTAGTGAGATACTTGATTAATTAATAGATTACCGTTAAAAGACCTTCAATAAATTATGTTTTGATGGGGAGGGTATATAGCAAATTGTAAAAATTGAAAACAGGCGAGTGAACAAGAACGTGAGTCGATATGCGTGATAGATAAAATTCATTTGCACGCTCTTGAAAAAAGCTACATTTTTAATGTCATCGTGGTCGTGTCCTGTACACAACCCTTTAATTTTTTCACCTCAGAAAAATCTCAAAGACCTCGGCTGGAATTGAACCCAGGCCAACTGGAATGAGTGGCGGTCACGCTAACCACTCAACCACCGGCGCCGTAGTTCCCGACCGTCTTTACGGAATGTTGTAGCGGAACTTTTGTTGCACGCCAGGGCTTCCAATAGGCTGTAACCTCTTGCGTAACGTTAAAGTCTCCTCCTATAACAACCGGCGTTCGTCCGACTATCGAGTCGGTTAGTGCGTTCAGCATCCGATTGTTCTGTTCTAGTTCCCTACGTGGTCGAGCATAACAGCTACAAACGAATACGCCGTTGATCACGGCGATCAGGAAGCCTTCGTGTGTGCTATCCACCACCTCTTCAACAGGGAAACCGTCCATCAAATTGGATTGCCGCCATCTCTGCACTATCCACCACTCAATCATCGTTTTCGGGAGGAACAGGATACGGCTCTGCAATAATTGTAGCGTCGCACTTAGTTTCTGTTATCGACTGCCACACTACTTGCTGTGCAATGTCACAATCATTTAGATTAAGATGGGTTATTTCAATCATTGTTGTGCTGCCTTCGCCTTTTTGTACGCAGGGCATTTGAAGCCACCCGTCGTGTGGTCGTTTCCGTCCTCCGGCTTGCAGATCTTGGTTGCCTTGTGCAGTCTCTAGCAACGTACCCCTTTCCATCGCATTTAATACACAGTGCAGACCTGTCCGAGCTCTTGTAGTTTCAGGTCTAATGTCTGAGATTCAAGCACCTGAAGCATCGCTCTACCTGCTTGGTAACTCGCGGAGCGATTCTCAGCAAGCACACCGATCATCCGACTTTTATCTTGCCGGTTTATTGGCAACGATCACCGCTTATCGAGTCGCCGCCGTTTGAGTGCCTCCATACTGTTGCCAAATCCGGATAGTCATCTAGTTTGTTCGATCAGTGCACCCCTCAGTTCTTCTGCGGTTATTATCTCGTCTAGACCCCCGCACTCGACTACGGCTTCCTGCGATAAGATTCTTACGTTCGTTTTGCTACCCAAGGTTTTAGGATCCTTCTTATGCTCGATGTTCCAACCTCCTTTCTGAGTGGGTTTCGTTTCAACGACGTTCTCTCCCAGCTCCTTCAACTCTGGGTCCCCTCTTAGTTTCTGGAGAAGAGCGGCGTAGGACGTCGTATCGTTCGCTTCGATGATCAGTGCATCGCCCTTGTATCTCTCCTGAGGAGGCTTACGTTTCACTTTCTTCTCTTGTTCCCTCTTCTTTTCTTCCTTCTGTTTCCGTTCTCTCCGCTTCGCCTGTTGCCTTCCTACGGTGCACCAACCACGGTCTTTCCCAACGTTCCTCTGGTCGCTGGTGCCCTTCAGCTCGCTCTTCTGCTTTTGCAGGTCCTCTTGCTCACCGACATGTCTCTTACTCTTTTCTCCAAACGAGTATCGTGGTGACCCGTCGGTGTCACCTAAGTTTCTGCCATCGCATGTTCTGCAGCTTCCATCAGAGCTTTTTCAGCTGATTCAGCTCTCATCAAGAGCACCTTCTGCTCGCCTTCAGCAGCTGTTATGGCCGATTTAATACTCGTCACTAGCTGCTTTACCTTGTCTTGTCCTTCACGAACTCATAGATCTCAATTACGACTTCCCAAGATGTGAGTTATTCTGGGTGATGTCGCTACCGGATCTCGGGGGTGAACATTCGATTCAGTACCCCCATCTTACGTTGGTTTCCTCGTGGCTCACTCTGTACCTAACCGCTGCTGGTATTCGCTGTGGCTACCGGTGGTGTAAGTTGTTAGCTCTGGAGCTTACCGCTCCTTGCAAATGCAAACGCGTCCTCCTTTGTTCCGCCTGCCTCACCAATCACATTTTTTTTTGTTTTTGAATGTCTACAGTCTGGTGAGTCCCAACTCCAGGCCGTTGTACGTAGTCGCCTATGGTTATCTATGCAAGCAGGGAGGCCATGCTAAGGTTGACACTATCCTTCATGGTGTATAGACGTAAACAGGGATGCTAACGGTACCGATAAACTACATTTTTTTCGGTATATTTACATTTGTACAAGCCGTACAGCCCGCTACAGCGACGCATCACTACAGCTCTTGTCAGAACGGTAGCCAAACCGAGTACGTTTTCCCGTACAGCAGTAGAATACATTTTTGTTTTGCTGCTGTACTCCGACTCGGTGCTCGGTGAGAGTGTGGCGTAGTAAAGTTTGTTCTCTCGCTTTGTACATTTTTCTCTCCATAGTCAAAGGGAGAGGTCCGCACACGAAAGCGTTGATGCCGGCCGTGGCGTAAATAAGCCGCATTCATTGTCGTAATTTTTGAATAAAAATATTAAAAAGATTGAAAATATTAAAAAATGTAAAATAAGGAAAGAGAAGCTGTACCGCTCGCGTCTGGTGGCTGTACTGGGGACAGTAGTTTTTTGTCATGTTACTGCTTTGCACACAGGCAGCCGTACAGCGCTGGGCGTCCTGCCCCGATCAGAAACACATAACAGGAATATTTCAAAACTATATCTTGCATTGTTACTTGTTACAAATTTCTGTTATTTTAACTACTAACGAGACCTAGTTTATAACACAATATGTTACAAAAATTGTGTTCTGTTATAATCTTGGTATTTCATTCTGATCGGGGCACTAGCGAATGACAGCAGCATCGAGAGAGAGAAATGAGAATGTAGGCAGAAAAATTACAGCCGCAGAAAAGGTAGGCATTTTGCATCCTTGGACGTAAACAATGGCAAGAAATGGTTTGGTTTGATTTGTTCGAAACACGACCCGAACCCAAAAGTTTAAAATTTCAAAAACTCGATCCCGAAATGAGCCTATGAACTTCATATTTGACAATCCGAAACCCGATCCGAACCCGAGAATTTAGAGAACCCGTACCAGACTCAAAACCCGTCGAGTTCGGGTTGGGTCCGGGTTTTGTGTCCAAAAATCTCTAATGCACTGGCGTGTCAGTTTCATGTATACACAGAATATACAATTATCACACACCACTGAAAAAGCAGAACGCCCTTTCTGTCGGAGCTGAATAAACAGATTTCAAGCGTGTGCTGGCAATACACAGTGGTCCAGAATGTAAATTTTACAGGAATTTTATCTTTTTACTAAAACCTGGTAATATGTTCAGAAAAGTTAAATTAGTTATGGAATTTGCGTCTCGACTTCGTCTCATCAGAATCCGACACTAACTTAGTGACAGGACTAAGCTAGCAACGGATTGACGGTAACTACGAAAAACGGAGGTACAATTTGTGTTCCTGAGCAAACCCCTAGTCAAGCGTGATGTCGCGCAAGAAAAGTTTTTGTACTAAGGGTAAGGCCCTTCTGTTTGTTTAAATAGAAGCTAGGGTGGTTCTAATTTTAGTAAGATCTAAAATTGAACTTTTTAACGATTCGAGATAGAGCTATACTGTCTTCAATGAAGTTGTAGAGCAATATATTTCAGACAAATTTGATGCAGACATGCAAGCTGTATCTTTCATACGTTCTATTGTACGAGGAATCCAATTGTAAACTTTGGGGTATTCCTTATAAAAACGGTTTTATTTATATAAATTTTGAAGTTTTCAATTTACACTAAAGTAACTTTTGGACAACTTGAAGACTATTTTAGGGCGCATAATTTGTCCATATACACCAACTACTACTTTTCTTCAATGCTATGGGAACTTTTGCATAAAAACATAACTTTTTGCCTTTCTCAATAGACAATTGCTCTGAAAACCGACTTTTTCACATTCTCGTGATTCATGATTGAGAAAGGCACAATTGCACCGCTAGGTGGATTAAAATAGGTTTTTCAAATAATAACTTCGATTAAGGCGCTTAACATTAAATACCATTTCTGCCATATGAAATATCATATTTTGAAGTATACACCAGAAACTGGCATATACGATATTTTTTATATCTTGCAATATTTACTCAAAAATAGTTCATTTTAGTAAAAAGTAGGGTAAGGAGGGGCAAATCCGACCGTTGGGTAAACCCGACCCCCCTCAGCTATCGCGATTCTGAAGCACTACGCGAACTAATATCAATGTTCTCGTGTAGAGCATCGAAAATAATTAAAATGGTGGTACACACAAAAAAATAATGAAATTTAAACGACATGTAAATCAATACGAATGTAAACATACAAAGATTGAATCAAAGCTTTGATTGAAAATTACGTGAAAATCAATGCACTCAATTGGATCATCAAAAAGCATACAATTTTACACTTTCATTCGTGTAATATTACATGTCATTCATTTTACAGCAATAAGCGTGTAAAAAATACATTGAAGTACATTGGCTTTCCTTTTGAAGAAACTGTAATTTTCAATCCATGTGTAGAATTATAATAAAATTCGTTGAAGAAAGCACGACAAGTCGTGTGGATTTTTGGTGGAACTTAATTTTACATTTATATTCATGCTCCAAATATGTGCATGAAAATAAACTTAAAATTACAAAATATTTTTTTCTGTGTACGACAGCGTTTTATTAGTTTACATTGAGATACTCAAACGACAATAAGTGTGTTTTTACAACATTCGATTTGATTTTTGTGCATCATCGACTACAGGATATTTCTGATTGTTAAAGTGATTGTATAAAAAATGTAAGTGGATTTAAATTCTTTGAATAAAGTCTTACGAAGTACATACAATGCTGGTCAATAAAATAGGTGTGAGATAAAAATACATGAAATTTTGAGTTTTCTCTAAAAATATTTTTATATTCAAATATTTAATAGTTAGGCACAGTCGTAAATATGAAAAAGAACACTTTTGTTTGTAAATTAAATGTTATGCTTTGTCGTAACTCTTTCTTCTCCATAAAATCCAAAAAAGTACCTGGTCAATAAAATAGGTGTATTATAATCCATTGCATTAAAATTTTACAAATCCAATGATTTTAAGACTTCAACATTTTTAACAACTAGTAACCTGTGTAAGCTCCCTTATTCAACCAAATTTTATTCATTTGTCTTGGCATTGAGTCATTCAAACGCTGATAAATTTCCGTTGGTATAGTGTAGCATTCCTTTTAAGCTGCTTCCCACAAACGATCCTTATTTGTGAAATTTCGATCGAATAACTTCTTTTTAAGTACATTCCGTAAATTTTCTACGGGATTGATGACAGGAGATTGGAATGGTCCGAAATTATAGTCACTTTATTATCCCGAAATCATTCCTTTACATACTTCGATATGTGTTCTTGGTCAATATTTTGCTGAAACTGTCATGTAATGGCACGTTATCTTTGGCATAGGACTGCATGACATCCTTTAGGATGTCCATCCTTTACCCTTGCATTCGAATCTTGCCATTATAGTGGCGTTGTGAAGAATAGGACCTGCGCCATTCCACCAAAAGCAAGCCCCAAACCTCATTGTTCTCGCCTCCGTGCTTTACCATATTTTGCGCGTGTCGCAGATCAAACTGTTTGCACTTTGGACGTTTAACGTTTCGTTGTGCATCGGAGGAAAACAGGTTTACCTTTGATTCGTCCCTCCGAAGGATATGTCGCCATTTTTTGATTCCTTCTGAACCAGGCCCATTAACGCTGTTGAAAAGCAAATTGCATTTTTCTTCAAAGGCTTTGGCTTCGAAATAGTGGAACCTTCTTAGCAATTCTTTCTGGAAGATTGGAATTTTACGGCCTACAGCGAACTGTTCTCGGACCTATCACTTTTCCAATTTGTGCTGAATTGGTCTTGGATGACGCGAATGGATCAGATTTCGTTAAAATTGCAATACGATGGTCAGCTGCTGTAGATGTTTTCTTGGGTTTTTTTTGCGTGTTTCCTTTTTTCAAAGGTTTTAAGGCATTTGTAATGAAGTTTTCGGAACGCCGCAGTGTATTCACGATATATTTATGTCTTATCTTCTTGAACAAAATTTCTTAGCAAAACTCGTTCCACTTGAGTACAGTGAGATGCTCGACCCATTCTATAACAAATCTTTGACTTATTCAACATTTAAGTACATTTATTAACACGCAGAATTCAAACTTCACCAAATAAAACGTAAAATGGAATTATTTAAAATAATAACACGTTAATATATTTCACACACCTATTATATTGACCACACGAAAAAGCCTGCGGCAGTCTTGTTTTGCATCTTGACAAAGATTGCAAATATAATCAGTGCCAACAACCCACTAGTAACTTTACAGATCCCAAGGCTTCTGTGTGCGGTAGATGTGATTGAGACTGCTGCAACTTGGTATGCGTAATTGAGAGAAAAACAAAATAATCTATCACACACCTATTTTATTGGCCAGCAGTGTAGATGAGTTAAGTCCAATAATATTAATATAATATATCTGTAATACTTGTACTAAATCAACCAAAAACATAGGCGGTCGGGTTTACCCCACCATTTTCGAAAACAGTAAAAATTAATGATTTCGTAAAGCGCCTGTATCTCAAAATTTTCCTAAGATACGAATGAAATACTCTACAAAGAAAGTTGCCCAAAAGCCTGACTTTTAATTTGGTATACGATACGATTTAATCCGATGTAAAATGAAAATTTTGCAGCCAAAACCATTTACTAGGTCGGATTTGCCACACCTTACCTTATATATATATATATATATATATATATATATATATATATATATATATATATATATATATATATATATATATATATATATATATATATATATATATATATATATATATATATATATATATATATATATATATATATATATATATATATATATATATATATATATATATATATATATATATAACATTCTAACGAAAGAAGCTTGAGGTTTAGTATACTGAGACAAACTGTTTTCCTTCTAAATATCTGAAAGTATTTCTAAAGTTATCTTAACGAAAAATCAAAACTGCAAAAGTAATATAGTTAAAACCATATTTTTAAGAAACACCTTAATTTTTTTGTTAAATTTCTTGTTAAATGAAAAGTGCAATATATGGAGTTCCAGTGTCTTCGACAACGTTTTTTAAATTTTTGGCAAACGGAGACACTCTATCTCGAATCTTTAAAAAAATAATTTCACGATTTTAATAAATTTAGAACTACTCTAAAAAATATGCAAAATTATATCGTGAGAACGTAACTATATATTTTATATTGTCCACTGTGAAAGTAATTTAAACATATTATCAAGGGTCAATTCATGAAAAACTAAAGATTTAACATATTTTTTCAGATTTCATTTTTTACTAACAGATCCTCTCTCAGAGTTTTTGAAGTCGAGCTCTTTTAACACATCAAAACTAGCTTCATTACTGATACTACCATAAACAGATTTTTTGAAAGCAATTTTGTGAAATTCTGAAAAAGATATGGTAATTGCCATTTTTAGTCAATGATGTAGTTCAAAAAGAATTATAATTCGTTTGCCACAACCAGTGAAATTGGTATTTCATTAACAGCGTTTTCGACAATAATTCGATATGCGATGCTATGAAACAAATTATTCCCCCTTAAAACAATATTAAAGTTTTCTGAAGATTATCTCAATTTTAAATCCATGCTGCAAAAGTCATATTAATAAACCAGTTTTTCTATGAAACACTATGAACACCCTTAACATTGATTTTCAATTTCTTGTAAAATGAAAAGCGTGACAGATAGAGCTCATCACATCAAACATTTCTTAAATTTGTTGTCTTACAACTTTACTGAAAGCAGTGTGGACCAATCTAGAAAAAAATTAAAAAATAGTTCTTTGGTCTTGGTAAAATTAGAACCACCCTAACTGTTGTTTTAACAAAAAGAAGGAGCTCGCAAGCTACGATAACTTTCTCAAAGACATAGAAAGGCTAAGTTGTTTAGTTTCAGTAAAAACCTAAAACCTCGAATTAAGTTACATACAGTTCATCTGGATAAAAGTTCAACAGTATTATAGCATCATGAAAGTAGGTCGTAAAGAATCGGTTCTATTTTATTTTATAATGAAGTAGTATCTTATATCGGTTATAATTTCAAGTCAATTTTCGAGTCCCAAAAATTTTACATTTTGCTCCGACAATTATCTTTCTTCTTTTGGAAAAATATAAAAAATCCTCCAAAACGTCAATAGAATTTTTCAACCAATCTGACGTTCACCTTCCCCAAGTCCGAACTGCGTGTAAAAGTTACCAGTCATCGAAATACCCCGCTATCAGACGTCATTCAAGCTGAAAATCCGATCACCGCGACA
Source organism: Topomyia yanbarensis (assembly GCF_030247195.1). Classification (NCBI taxonomy): domain Eukaryota; kingdom Metazoa; phylum Arthropoda; class Insecta; order Diptera; family Culicidae; genus Topomyia; species Topomyia yanbarensis. Next base: position 368,001,641 of record NC_080671.1, on the reverse strand, counting down.
GTCGTAAATCATCTGCTAAATTAATCGCCTTAAACAACCACTTAACGTTTGCTCTCTGTCAACCGTATGGAATGCATTAACTGCACCCCGAGAAAGAGTGAAAGATCACAATCCAGATGGAGTGACCGCCGCTTCGTCGTCACCCCGTCCACCTATATGTACTTGTAGATGACAAAAAAATGCACACCTTGAACATTCATAATTACGCGTGTGTTTATTTTCCATTTAGTCTTGTTTTCATTCCATTTATCATTGAATCACTGTCGTGACTTCCTTCCCGCGATACACACAGTCCCTATCACTAGCATCACATCTCGTCTGTCGACCATACGACACGATTAAATAATTGCACCGCCGACCGTTGCCGCCGCCGACCAAACCGACGACAACATGACACTCGACTCCTACCGACCAAGCCGCTTCTCAAACAAACGCGAACAGAAAGTAAGCCCCATTTCCCGCGTCCACGGCTACCCTCTCCAAGGTATCGAACAAACCGGGTCGAGTGATTGTTGAGAATGTTCCATTTCGAATCACTCCGACTGAACCAATCTCAAATAATCAACCCACCTGGTAATATATCGTCTTGGTAGACCGTCGGCTCAGTGGTGTAGAACATCTTGCTTGCTGTCCCCGGTCCCCCTAATGGCACGGAAATCTCGGTCAATGCCGATTGCTGCGAGGGTGACATAATACCGCTAAATCATCGCCTCTCCAGCAGCTGATCTGCGACACGGAACTCACTCGTGATGATGACGCGACGGTGTCACACACGCCTTTTAAGCATCAATTGCACGCGTGGTTCGCCACTCACTCACCAAGATCCAAGAATGCTGCGGTTTCGTCGTATACACCAGGTAGTAGGTATGCATATCAGTTCAAGGGAGGTGTAACAGCAAACATGGAAGTAGCTGCCCCCGGTTTTGTTTATGTGGTGTGGCATGCGAAATTCTATACGCGGGATACTGGTCGTGGGAAGTGACATAATAAATCAATAAGAGAGATAACTGAACTAGCGGGGACGGAACTGCGAGACGCATGCCGGGAGGGGGGTTAATTTAAATTGCTTTTTGTCATATGTCGCCAGATACTGGAGACTGTCGAGTTCTGTATTACTAGCGAAAGTTGTGATACTTGCAAGCCGTGTTTTGTTAGGCTTTCTTGATACAGCTTCAAAATATTTTTGATGATTTTTTTTTTGTGCTAAGCTTCAAAATCATTTTTTTGTATGGAGATATGTAGTTGGTCTGTCATCAAAAAGTTTTTTGGCATTCTTAGAATCGCCACTAGATTTTTGCTTTGTTGTATGTTGAGCCGCAACAACCGGTATTTGTTATTTGGGCTCTTTCTATCTGGACCGCTTTTCAGTATAGATAATATGTCCAATCTAGGTTAGACGAACCCCAATTCATCTTGGTCTCTCTTTTTAACTAATTTTCTGTAGTTTACAAGTCTTACTGAAGATAAAAACTAGGGGGTGGGCGTAGCGTAGTTGGTAAATCGATTGCCTTGTACGCAGCGCACCTGAGTTCAAGTCTCGACCCCGCACAAAGGATTAGAAATTTTTCATAAGAGATTTTTCTAACACAGAGAGGCGAATCTCTATAATTGAAATAAAAAAAAGATAAAACTAGTACAATATGCTCTTCGTAATGCCGAACAAGAATGAATTGTCATTGACTGTCAACAAAAAAGAAAGAATTATTCAGAGCTCCTTTAACTCATTCATGAAACAATTCCAAGTCACACCACGATTGAGCCGAACGATCAAGTCTAGCAAACGTCCTTCGATTTATATGGGATTTTTCAACAATTTATATAATGGAAAATTAACTGTTAATACTGTTTTAGCTACTCAAGTAACCATAAGAATGAAGCCAATGTACAATATGGGCTCTACATTAGCACCGTAAATGCATATAGACACAGCCGTAAAGTAGTATCAGCGTCAGTTCTATATAAGTGCGCTTCAAAAATTTTGAAAGCATTTATATTTTACAGTTAGTGCTATTATAGAGCACATATAAAGTCAATAGATTTCTTAAATAATGTGGGTTTATAGGTTATGAATCTTTTCGTGTGAATTATATTCGGCAAATTTCATTGCATTTGAACATATGGCCATACAGCAAAAACAGCGAACTTACTGTGAATTACGAAGCTGGATACCTGTGTTCGAAACTTACTGAATTTAGTTTTTGTAGAACATCATTCATGAGAACCTAGTTTCGATAAGAGTATTTATTCATCCCATATCATTAGTCATAATGAGTTCAGTATTTTAATTTATCTTCATTCTGGTCACCACGAAAGTGTTGCAAACATTGCGTAAAATGACAGCCAATAGCATGAGTAGTGCTGATAACAGGCTTCTTAGCATTAGCAATGCAAAAAACGCACAATATTTCGCCTTATCTGGTATATCAGCACTAAAGACTTCTTAAAGAATAGTTTTTATGCAGATTTAAAGCAGATATAAGGCTGCGTTTTAATACTTGTTGGCTATTTGGCAAACTTAGGCTAAAGTTTTCAGACCGACGTCAGTCGTTTATTCTACCGCTTAAATAAGCACAGAAAAACCAAACAAATATAAAACTAAACTGCCAAACTAAGCTGTGCTCTTACTACAATGTTAACCTCAAAATGGCGCTGTTGTTAACAAACAAAATGTCGTATAAGCTAGATTTATGTAAATCTGTTAATTTCAAGACCACTGTTTTTACGGTATTCACAAACATTTATTTGGTCAACAGTAACGTATCGGGACGAATACAAGATACATACCGCAAACATTTTAAAATTATCACAAAAAACTTTGCTCAGTTAATCCTCCGGAACCGGTACGGCAGTAACCCTCGGTCGATTGCGCAGATGCTGGCTATCACCGACTTCTGGATAGCAGCTAGATACTTCTCCAACTTAACTTCCTTCAGGGCCTCTAATAGCTCTTCGGAAGCACTCCAGTCGTTGAAAGCATAACGGGAACAATTTTCGGAACTTCTTGCAACCTCCACTTTTCCTTCAACTCTACGGCTAGTGGGACATATCTAGCAATTTTTCCATCGTGAGGATCTATCAGATTGTGGTCCAATGGAACGGCGACATCGATTATGATGACTTGGCGACGACTCTTGTAATAGACCAGTATATCTGGGCAGTTGTGATGTAGGAATTGGTTCGATAGAACCGTGCAATCCCAGTATAGTGTGAAACGGCCGTTTCCCAGAGCACCGTCACAGGCAGATAACGGTATTTCGGAAAAATCTGCTTGAAAAGATTGTGTTGCAGCGCCAATCGCTGGTGCAAAATCTTGGCAACGCTGTTGTGACGCTCGGAGACGACACGCTGCAGCCTGCCAAGCCATCGCTGGTCTCGCGCGGCGTATGGCACATTCGGCAATTCCTCCTCGTCATTATCCTGTCCTAGATGGCTGTCTTGTCGGCCTCGATTACTAAACAGAGTTTACCTCGCTTGAGCCATAGGTTCGATATAGCTTGGTCAACGTACAACTGTTCCAACTGGTGGGGGTGAGCAGCGTGAACAGCTTTCTCCTTCCACCCTGCAATTTACTCCTCCTCAGTCTGCAGTTGTAGTTAAGGTTGTAGTTGGCTTGCTCTAAGTAAAGTGCGCTATAGTTACGGTCTGCAGCACAAACTGCTTGATATGCTCCATGTCGGTTGGTATTGTCTACCAAGTACTTCAAATACCTGGATGTTAACTATTCCTTCTCGCCCTTCATCCCTTGACAATGTGAATCTCCAGTGCGGACTGAGGATGGCGCAGGGCATTCCTGTTTGTTTAAACGCCTACCGCAATTTTCCCTCAAGATCTTCCAGGTCAGTTCGGCTTCATTTGATGATGCCGAAACTGCAGGTCAATGCGGGGACAGCAAACGTGTCGATTGCTCTGACTTTATTCCCCGCGCTCAGGAACAACTTCGAAACAAAGTTCACTCGACTCAAGAGCTTATCTCGTAGCTCATGCTTGATGTCGGTGTGGCCGGGGCAGCTGCCGGAATCCGAGAAAATTGTACGATATTCCACGAACTATGTCCCGAGTCATCTCGCCTTCGTCGATCGCGGAGCCACAATTGTAGACTAATCGTCCTGATAGTAGCTGAACAGATCGACATTTCTCTAGACCAAACTCCATACCGATGTCGTCACTAATTCTTTCGACTACTTTGATGACTACTCCCAGTCGTTCCGTCGAGTCAGCATAGATCTTTAGATCGACCACGCAGAAGGTATGTGTCATCTCTTCCGGTGAGCTTTCTCTATATTTTATACCTTATTGATAGCCATGCCCAGGGTTCATCGCCAAACAAAACCAAAGCGGTCTGAAGGAATCGCTTTGCAATATCCCACGCAAGATATGAAACGTTCTACATCGTAACACGTCTTCCCCACTTCTGAAGTGCAGTGTTGTCGTCCACCTCTCCATCACCTGCCGCAGGAACCTCACGACTACTGGATCAACTCTATACATCTCCAATGCCTTGATGAGGAACGAGTGCGGTATGGAGATGACTTCTTGTAATCGGTGTAGACCATACTAAGATTCCAGTGGTTATACACATCAAGAATGACTGCAACGGTGATGGCTTGATCATTCGTGTTTGTTTCTCTTGCATTCCTTCTGCTCCTCTATCAGAATGCCATTATTTTGCTCACAATGGGCCCATACGTATGCGGTGATGATGATTCTCAGGATCTTGTACAGTCTTAATAGACAGGTAATTGTTCTGTACTTTGGTGGGTGGGACGTATTGCTGTCCTTGGGGAGAAGAGTACCACGGGTCATGAACTCCGCCAATAAACGTAGTTCGTGTAACGCCATCGTGGGATGTACAACAATCAGCTTCTTGTACCAAAAGTTTTGGACACCGTCCAGGTACCGTCCAAATTCTTAAGGTACCGCGTAGCCTTGCGTACGTCATTGTCTTCGACGGTGACAGCTGACATTTCGTCAATTTCTTCGCTTGCTCATTTCTCCTCGCGCCGAACTCCCGTCATTGCCAGAAGACCCACCCTTTGATCGGCAGCTACTACGCGATTTGGTTAAAAATGGACGAAGCGGTTTCGAAGTACCGCGACAAGGACCCAATGTCGCGCCCCAGGATCCCGCAGCTTCAGGGTGATAGTCTCGCCGATCTTTTGCCGTCCCTGTAGCCTTCCAATAGCGGCACGTTTTTTCGAAACCCGACGCTCCATTCTCCGCTGCCATGAAGGTACTCGCTTTTTCGGTGATGTTAAAGCGGATCGCTTCTAGGTGTATGTCGGTATCCTAAATATCTAACGACTGCCACTGCAGCCGAGAATACTATTAGCTGCAGATCTTCCAGGTTCAGCACAAATTCCAGGTGCACTGGAAGAACTTTACCGTTCAAGACGTGAAGTGCGCAGGTCACCCTAAAGCTTCAGGATCCTGGGGCGCGACATTGGGTCCTTGTCGCGGTACTCCGAAACCGCTTTGTCCATTTTGAAAATCAAATCGCGTAGTAGCTGCCGATCAAGGGGTTGGTTTTCTGGCAATGACGGGAGTTCGGCTGCAGATGCCTCCACCAGCACTACATGTTCGCGGCCCTCTCTTGCAAATGACGCGCTCAACCTTATCGAACTTTGCCTTGACATATTACTTGCTCTATTGTTCTTTCTATGCAACACTCTGCACTTCCTGCTGAATCAGATCGAATTCCGCTGAAGTGAGCATATTGTTGCGGATGATCGATCTACGCTTTGCGTTCATTGTGTTCTGATCAAAACGTCCGGCAAACTCTGGGTACGCTTCATCAAACATTTCGAGTATCTGAGGTCGTCCGCTCATGTCGGTCTCAAGCGTTGTGCAAAACAGTACGCGTGGATCATGAATTTGTTCATATACGTCTCCCACATGATCCTACACCTCTGCGTTCCCACGAGGGTGAACGACTAGTGTCTCCGAGTCGCAGCATTACTCACAGGTGTAGCGTTCCTTCCCAAGTAACAATTGAAGTTTTATAGCACGCTATGCAGTCCAATCTAAGTTTTATGAGTGGCTATAAAACTAGCATAAAACCACAATGGTTACTAGGGTTGCTACGTGTTGTCCATGGTTTCTCTCTTCGTCCGTTCATAGTAGTAGCTCTTGGGACACGTCCCATCTGGAAACCCGCTGTTCCACCTTTAATTTCTGGTCGTTCGCATTGTACCCCATACTAAGTAGTTGGAGTACCGTCCTCGGGCGATCGCATGGCCAAAATTCTTCTAGTTCGTAGCCCTACAGTTTGGTAATACCCAGTTCCCCCTCCCAGTTGTCAGCATAGGACCAAAGACCCCACTGGGGTTGGATAACTAATATTCACTTAGGTTGCTCGTACTCCAGCTGGTACCACGGGGCGGTGGAGATAGGTGTTCTGTATAAGAGGTGAATGACTGCATGTGGGGGCCTCGAGTAACACAATATTACAGCTTTACAGCCTTTTTTTAAAAGAAAAATAACGGGATATATCATGAACGTATACGAGAACCAAAACATACAGAAAAACAACTCGAAAAAACTACCATTTTGCTGCCATACACTTCACCGTAAACACTCCGCGCCATAAATTGAAGGGAAATGATTGCTGTCACACTGGTAACGTTGGAACAATATGATATGATGCTAAATGTGCCCTTAAATCGTTATTCACAACACTGGACACTGCAGGTTTTATTTGTAATATAATTCGTAGGCAGATGTTTTAAGGTGACTGACAAGGCGCTTTTCCAGGAGATCGTGTTGACGCCAAACTTTCCATGAACATCGAAAAGTTTGTACCTGTGTACAAAATTTCGTTCACGCGTTCAACCTCAAACATGCTTCGTCTCGATGTACAGGTTCGCTTCGAACATCGAACTCAAGCGAACCAAGTGCAAACTACAGTTCAAACATCCGTGTACGTACACCGGGTGCGTACACGAGAACGAGTCGCACAAGGCAAAAAGAGTCAACGCTAGTGATGATGAGAGGGAGAAAGAGAAAACTGGTGCCACGAACCTATGTGTACGTACACCGTGTACGTACATGGGTATTTCGGTTGTGCAGGCGAACATGTGCACAAGGTTTGGTGCAAAACAGCGTGTTTGAGTTCGTACACGAAGTGTGGGTTTAATATGAGCACATAACCAGAGCGAACATTGTGTACGATGTTCATTTGGGAAAACAGATTGACGCTACATGTTTTAAGGTGACGGATGGATTTCTAGGAGCGGTGAACTGGTTGATAAATTGTTGAGTACGGCGCATATCATTAGATTGGAATTAACGAATTCCACGAAGATCCGTCTGAAAATCATTAAAATCGTTACCGACCATCTTAGATTCCGGTGAAACTTTGCACGTTTCACCGTCATGGAAGACTAAATATTTTCCACAGGCAATAAGATTATTTTGACTCAAGAGCAACTTTTCAAAAGGGCGTAAACGTTTCTACATGTATGAATTTCAAAAAAAATTGTTCGATTACTATATTTTATACAGCAAAACTATCTAAGAACGAGTTACAGGGAATGAATACTTCTGTCTGAAAAAAATATACACTGAAAAAAATGTTGCGTTATTTTTCAAAAAAACAAAAATTTATGATCAAAATTTAAATTGCGAAAAAACCCATTTTTTTAAATTTTTTATATTTTGTTACCAAAAACCTAAAGAGAAAAGAAACATTTTGAATGTGATTGCATGATGGAGAAAAAATCGGTAAAAAAGTTTTTCTAACAATAACTTCTTACATGTTTTTAAATTTCATACTAATTGACATAAAATTGTAATTTTATTACAGAATATAATTCTAAGCACCATATAAAATCAAAATGCATTTAGTAAAAATCTTCCATAATTCGATAGATTTCGAGATATTTGAAATTTTGCTCCTTCAAAAACAATTAATTCGTGTAATTATGCTCTTTTTAAAAGTTATTCGCGTTACCCCATCATAAAATGTCAAAAATTTAATGTTTCTCGTTTTAAAGACGTAAAAGCAACTTTTTTGGTGTATTTGGATCATGGAGAAGCTTTCAATAAAAAAGTTTTCCTAACAACAACTTTTGACTTACTATTTGCAGTCAAAAATACAATTTTCTTTTTGAATATGATTCTAAAGGCCATTTTAAATCGAAATGCTCTTAACAAAAATTTTCTAAAATGTAGTAGTTCTCGAGATATTTTAACTTTTGTTTTAACAATACAATTATTTTGTTTTATTACGACCTTTTCATGAAAAATTTTAAAAACATGTGCGAAGTTGTTAGAAAAACTTTTTTACCGATTTTTTCTCCATCTTTCAATCACATTCAAAATGTTTCTTTTCTCTTTAGGTATTTGGTAACAAAATATAAAAAATTAAAAAAATGGGTTTTTTCGCCATTTAAATTTTTATCATAAATTTTTGTTTTTTTGAAAAATAACACAACATTTTTTTCAGTGTATATTTTTAACAGACAGAAGTATTCATTCCCTGTAACTTGTTCTCAGAGAGTTTTGCTGTATAAAATACAGTAATCGAACAAAAAAATTTTGAAATTCATACACGTAGAAACGTTTACGCCCTTTTGAAAAATTGCTCTTGTATCAAAATATTCCAATTGCCAGAGAATATCATGGAGATTCATACAGTGATCACACTTGCAAAGTTTCGTTCGAATCGACGATGGTCATATTTTGCGGTCGGCCGGTTTCTCATGGAATCCCTTAGCATCCAACCATACATCGAGTATGGATAGACAGCCACACTTCTGCTCTATAATCCCCTGATTTGCCATTAAATTTCTTGTATCTCCTGTAATTTTTATCTTACCATTCATATTTTTCAAGCTTTCACTTTACGCTGAGTTAAAATCCCACGTATAAATGAATTCTCTTGAAAAAGACCGGGTAAAATGGATGTCGGAACAAGATTAATCATCGATGAGAGTTCGATTCATGTTCAAAAAATTATACGCATTGAACTCGGACGGGTAACATCCGATCTTCTTTCGGACCAAAGATAAATACTCTGAAGCTTTCGAAAGAAATATTTACCAACTACATGTTTGACCAGATAAACTCAGCGATAGTGATCCCCTGTCTAAAGCAAGCAAATGACATTACTTCCGACAAGTCTTTTATGAAGGACTACCGTAATTACGTACCCGTTCACATAGTTGCGATCGACGGTGTAGTTACCGATTCGATCTGATCATGCGTGCGGTAAAGGCCTGTTTTAAGGATACCTTTCTTCAGTGAGTGAAAATCGTGTGTCCCTTCAAACTCGTATCGGGTGACCTTTAGCGCGATTTTTTTGCCTAATTACATGTTCTAAGACAAGGTTCGTCTGCGTATTCGTACCGCGCGTCACGTTTTGTTCTAAATACAATAAAACGATCCAAATTTTACTGCTCCTAAAAATTAGAAATTAGATTCATTATAAATGCTAAAATCTTTCTTCTTGGGAGGCCACCGAATTTAACAGTTCGAGGAAGCGCTGATATAAAGCTGAAGCAAATAGCTCCTGTTTTTGGAAATTTGAGTTGGAACAAGAGCCTTACAGCGATTCCAGGAGCATCAAAAATCCTAAGAGGCTCAACATTTCAACCAGAGATGCATCTTCGAGCAGGATTGGTTGGGCCTAGGTTGAATACCGAGAACTTTATGATTTTGGGGAACATCTCTCGGCACTGAGGAGACTTCAATTCTCACGGTACTGTATGGAGTTTTCTCCACGATGATAAACAATCTAACTTTATTCACGAGATATGCTACAGCATTAAGAAGGTGGCCAACGTTCGAACAATAATTTATGATTTATCCCCACTTATTCTATAAAGAAGATCAAGAGTTTGGCGCCCCTCTAAGGATAGCGCCCTTGACGGAGGCCAACCCGGCAACGACACGCTACGGGCCTGTGCTTATGAAGAAATAGTGACATATAACATACAAACTTCTAGAACATTTGGCAGCTAGACTTGATCGATTTGGCTTAGACCAGACACCTCTGGTATGAATAGGGATCGACATTTTTGTCACTTTGTCAATTTGAAGCAAAAAAATATGGGAAAAGTACAAAGAAGGATAGGTAACGTAAGAGACATAACCGGAGTGAAGTAGAAACCATTTCCTGAGGATATGTAGAATGCTGTAGTTTTTTCCAGTCAGTTTTTTCTAAATTAATTCAGTACTTCAAACATCGGAATCAGATATAGTTTTCTACAAAGGAAAATATTGAATAGGAATAGCCGATGTTTGACACTTGTATATACCGTCTGCTATAATGCTTTCAGTATTAGACAGTTTCACCATAGCAACAAACAATCCAGAAACAATTCATAAATACTCTCCCGAAGTAGATGCTACGTCACTTTTAAACACCTGCCTACGAATGCGGTAGATGTTTCATACTCTGCCCGAGAAATGCTGTAAATTTATTGTTTTCTCACATCGCCTTTAAAAGGTGTTTTGAAGATCAACTTTTTTATATATGTAACACAATACATTTCTAAATCTAGCTTAAAATTGGTGAACATTTTTTCTACAAAATGATGCAAAAATTGTGTGATTCCGTTGTGTACAATGAAACTTATCGCCGGTGAAAATCTCTCGCTCCAGTTTTTTAACGGGATTTTAATGCAGGTCCTACATTGAATTATACCAAATGAGCAAATTTTCTTCAATGCTGCATTTTTTTGCATGTATGAATCGTAAAATACGGCAATCGATGAAACAGTATCCTAACCAAAACTTCTCAAATCGAGTGCCTTGATTATGATTGTACCATGAAAAAGAATTCGTTGAACAAAGAAGCAAGTGCATGGACATTGATAAAATAGGGATGACATATATCCTTGGTAACTTGAAAAACGAACTGACAACTGACTACATCTCAAAATACATTCTATTCCATCAATTGCATGACTCACCATTCACCGCACCATGTAAATAAGCTTTTAGATTATGTGTTAACACAAAATGTTTAAATTATGTGCCAACAACAAAACCAACCACCACAACCTTTCAAAATTTAGGCAAACGGATTGGCATGTCAAGCAAAATACGTCGCCGGCTCCATTCCTTCCTTCGCGGCTGACACTAGTCTGTTTGTGAAAGCACACGCTTACTAAGCGCTACGCCACAGCCTGCTGGTCTGTCGCACTAGAGTACTAAATGCACGCTGACACAACGCACACAACCCTGTGTTCCAGAATTGGCAATGGCAGCAACAAAAAACCACAACACAAAAACCTCTGGATCGAACTTAGTAGTTGCGATACTATTGTTAAGACCACTTACACTAACCAGTTCACAAACAAACAAAAGTGCGGCCGATACATATATGTTTTTCTTACCATTTGTTTTTAACACACAACAACGAGCACAGACTGTTCCAGCGATACGACACATTTTCATCGAGCGGCTGCGATCAGTTGTTGATACACAAACAATGGCGCGTGGGCTGCTTTTATTTTTATTTTGAAAACGTTCTAAATTGGTCACTGCATTTGCTCGAAAGTTAACTTGAGATTAGTGGTAGTGATGATAGCTCTAGCAAGCCAACCTTGAAACCGTTCACGTTCAAGGAGGCTGAAGCAAACCGGCAAGCATCGCGGTCGTCCGTCGTCTGGGGGAAAACGACGGTTTTGGCATCGATTCAGCAGACTTGAATGAAATTGAAGAAAAAAATCGCTGTTGGCTCAATACCAACGTCTAATTAGGGGCTCGGATTCCCAGACGATGTTGCTAATGGAACTTTTGCTTCAACTTTCTTGCTTTTATGTTTTTTTTTCAATATGAAGCCTTGCCCCGTGACAAAATGTGTTGTAGAGCTGCTCGAAATTTATTTAGTTTTTGTTTTACGATTGGTTGTAATGATCTTGAGTTAATAAATTTTATTAGTTTTCTAAAAAAAATACAATATTCCAATTGGCTGATGCATGGTGTTTTCTTTTGCTATATAAGTGTGACTATTCTTTTGTACATATATATTTATGTCCTAAATCCCTAAACCTTCAACTGACTTTGCTACTGGTTTGAGAAATATTTGTATATATATAGATATATTTAAACAGTTAAACAAGGCAATTATGCCATATTACAGGTAAGACTTCGAGTCGATGACAAAACAATGCGTTTCCTAACCTAAAAGGTTGAAGTTTCAAATGCGATTTAACAAAATACAATTGTGCAATGAAAATATGATACTTACCTTCGTCTTGTGACATTTCACTTTTATTTTGAAAAAATCTTCTGTAGCCAGCAATAACTGGCTATATTAAGGCAATATTAGAAAATAATTTCAAATGTTTCGAATTGACTATTCTAAAGTAAATTTGTTTGGGTCTATTCTCAATTCCTAATTTATTAGCGATATTTTTAATATTTTTATTTTGACGTTCTGTCATCAAGACTTAGGTAACTGATCGTAATAATGAGTGGAATGATCGGAATGTGAAAAAAATCAATTAAATTTTTTTCAGAGCTGGTTGGCTTTATTTTCAAAAGATTTTGTATTATTCAGAAGTTTTTCTTATTTTTAAGTGATTCTCATCTTTTGGATCTCTATCACTTCAATATAATTTCAAGTTATAAAGTTTATTCATATAGCAGGGACTCCTTTCGTTTAAAAAATGATTGGTGTCAAATTCAAGCTATTATGACCAATTCAGGGCCGTTTTCTAACGTTATCAAGTGATGAATTACTACTAGGATCGGTATCGTCACGGTAACTAATCTTAACTTTCCAGATCTAATCCATAAATCGACGTTTTTTAGGCGTCAGCTGTAAATTAATTGCTAAATATATGCTACGAACAGTTTGGTGGAGCACCGCTTTCTTCTTAAAACTACAATCTATCGAAACACATTTCACGATAGCTTTTCATTCTACTACATGTAGAGAAGTCCGGGTAATTTCACCATTTTGGTAACATTTTTAATTTTGTTGAAAAAAGATCCGAATCTGCTTGTTTCGATTTCTTTGCATTTAAATCGCTTCATAAATACGGCAATTTACCCTTTTAGAAGGACTTCCCAACCCTGCACTTAGGACAGAATAATACGAAGAAGGAGATACTTGAATCCTGAATAATGGGAGAACAAAGCAGCAGAAACATACAGAGTATCCAATGGTGCTAAAAGAAGCTTTTTACAGATCATGTCGTTCCGAATCACAACACTTACGCGTTCTAGTTTAGAAAACAGCCACCAAACTCGTTATACAATTCCCTCTCTCTCTGTCTGTCTGTTCCTTCGCAGATGCTTCCGAATTGGGTAGCCAATCCTATCCTTTGAAAAGGGTAGATACATCTACATCGAGGATAAAGCACGAAAGCAAGCTATCCCCAGTGAGACATTTACGGCGATATCCTCATTCGATTGCATACCGAAAAACCGAATGCAATCCATCTAACAGTTCGATTAAATCTTTCTTATATTTCAAAATGAATTTATCATTTGAATTTTAAAATTAATTGTTCTGCTACATTTATATGAAACTGTTATCAATAACCTGCTTTGCTAAACCGTACCCGACTTCAAGTAAATAGACAAATTGCGCTCTAAATCGTATTCAGAGTTGGCAGCACCCTCTCAGATTTTATTGAAACCTTATGTACATGAGAACTTTGTCACAAAAAGCCACTTTGTATACTTTCTTTTTCCAAAAATGATCTAGACTGTCTTTTGAAAAGGGTCAATTTTTTACCAATACCACAAATCCTACAAAAATGTTGTAGGAGGTATTTTCACAAAATTAGTCAAAGTTTCGAATAAAAATATTGAAAAAATTCTTCATCGACTCCAACACTAAAAACACTAAAAAATCGATTTTATAAATTTAAAGTCTATTTACAAAAAAAAACATCTTTGATTTGGATGAAATTTTGTTCCAAGATAGTTAATTATGTTCCTTACCTACCGTCAAAAAATTAAGTTGGGCAGTGTCAAGGAAAAAAAAGTTAATTGAAAACTGTTACTTGTGCAAACTGATTGTTTTAGCGCATTTTTCTTCAGGGTCCATAGCCCACAGACCAGAACCCAGAATCCCGAAGTGAGAACCCAGACTCCAGATTCCAAAGCCCAGAGTCCAGAGTCCCGTGGAGAGAGATCAGAATCCAGAGTCGCGAGTTCTTAACCCAAAATACTGAGGCGATTCTAGAGTCTAGAGTCCAGAATCCAGAGTTCTGTGTCCAGTATGCAGAGTCCAGAGTCTATAGCGCAGCGACCAGAACTCAGAGTTCCGAAGACAGAGCTCAGAGTCCAGAATGCAGAGTTCCGAGTGCAGAATCCAGTGCTCAGATTCGATAATCCAGAGTTTAGATTCCATAGCACAGCGAACAGAACTCAGAGTCTCGAAGAGAGCCCAGAGTTTCGAGTCCAGAGTCCATAGTTTAGAGTCCAACGTTCAAAATCAAGACCCAGAGCCCATATCTTAGGGACCATAGTCTACAATCTTGAGTCCATAGTACAGAATCTCGAGGCGAGAGCCCAGAATCCAGAGTTGAGAATGCAAAGTTTAGAGTTCAGAGTGCAGAGAACAGAGTCGAGAATCCTTAGTCCAGAGTCCAGAGCCCAGAGTTCTCAACCCAAGTTACTGTGGTCAAAATCCAGAGCTCTGAGATTAGAGATTAGCCCGAAGTACTTAATCCAAAATACTGTGGCAAGAGTTCAGACTCCAGAGCACAGAGCCTAGAACCCAGAGGTCAGAATCCAGAGTCCATAACACACAATCTAGAGCTCAGAGTACAGAGACGAGAATCCTGAGACCAGAGTTCAGAGCTCTGAGACCAGAGTCCTCAACCCAAAATACTGAACCCAATGTCCCGAGTTCAGAGCCCGGAGTCTAGAGCACAGAGCCCAGAGAGCAGAGTTCAGAGTCCAGAGTCCCGAGGAGAGAGCCCACAGCTCAGAATAGAGCTTCCATTTCCCGACGGTTTTCAGCTTCCCGGGATTAGGGAAATAAATAATAAATTTCCCGGGAAATCCCGGGATCCCGGGAATACATAAGAAAAATAAAAAGGTAAATGGTTTTCTTGAAAAAAAAAAAAAGAATAGATTGAAAAGTTTGAAACCCGTTTGATTGCATGTATATCTGTCGTAGAAGCAATTGTCAGAAAACGGAGATTTGGTGTCCTACACATCATTCAATCATTTGATAAATCGTCATTAAGTTTACGTAACATCAACTTCTTTTGATGATTTTTCTTGAATATATGTATAACCTAAATTTTGATAATTACACTTACGATTGGACTACTAAACGCAGCTGCTGGAGTTACTGTCCAAAATTGGAACTCGTTGTACTGATATGATGGAATGTGATCAATTTAATGTAAAGTACCTTCTTTGGTAAACTTGAATGAAAAGATTGAGCTGCTTCAGGGTATTGTGCAGTTATTTCCGATCAAATGAGAAAATGTGATATATGGAATCCATTTCCGTCGCAGTAGGATCAGCATCATTCCGAATTAAGTGTGAATCAAAATCAAGCAGATGATGAACGAACTGTGCAGCGATGGATGAAGCCTACCATCAATTTCATGTTACCGGCGAGTATCTGGATTGTTCGATATTATCCCTTCAAAAATCCTGTCTGCATCCTTGAAAGCGACATTCAAAGGGTTTGGATGCGCATGATATTGGACAACTACAGCGTTATGCATTTCTTTTCATGCATCCCAAAATGTACAGATATTACAGTTACGGTATATCAAATTAGATGAAATATGCATTTGATGAACCGACCAAATATTTCTGCAGATGTTTTAGAAACATTCCGTATTTTAAATAGCGTTTGCGTTAAGCATGATATTACTACAAACCATCCCAAGTTTTGCAACAAGTACTCATCGATTTTTTAAGAAATTATCGCTGTTTCAATTACTAATTTGATTGCAAGCCCTTTCATTCAATATCTAATTATTAAAATAAACTTTTAAAAGAACTGTTAAAAAATCGGATCAATCAGCTCATCGGTTGCAGAGATATCGTGCGCATCACTAACGAAAGGAAAAGCTTCGGTACAACGGCCGGCAAATTAATCCTTTTTTGCATGAAAATATCAAGATTTTTAGCGGTGTTTTGAATAAGGCTTGGACTATATACCTAAAAAATCACAAAAACATATCAGCGAGCCTAAAGATATATAGTCCATTGATCTGCAAATCAGTTGGAAAAGCACAATCTGCATTCACTGCTCACTCCAAATATTTGCCGGTAAAGATATTTCCTACAGAATTTCTTTCGCAGAACCTAAGCCGTTTGGAATAAATCAAAAATCTTTTTTCCCGGAATTACCCAATCCCGGGAATGAGAAAACACAATTTCCCAGGAATCAGAAATCCCGGGAAATCCAAAAATTCCCGGGATGGAAGCTCTAGTTCAGAATACAGAGACCCGAGTGCAGAACCTAAAGTTCAGATTTCAGAGTGAAGGATCAAGACTAGGGTTGGGAAAACCGGAGAATTTAAAAAAAGAAACCCGGTATTTTTGGTATTGGAAATGAAAAAACCGATAAAACCGGTATTTTAAAAAAATTACAAACTGTGTTTACAAAGTAATCGCTCAACATACAAAGCATTATTTAACAGAGAACATGATTTGCTCTCAAAGTACTCCAATATCAAAAAATGCTTTATGAATGTTGATTTGATTACTCGTATAGTATTGTGAATCTGTCCTAATCTGGTCTGGTTAGCATCTGGTTTTTGTATCGTAGTATGCAAAGCGTCGTCGTTTATTGGTCCATAAAGCACACTGGTTAGCTAGATGCAGTCGGCGTTCCGAAATTTGAAAAACTAATTCATGGAAAATCAGAGCTGAAGTTATTGTTTTCTGGTTATTCAAATGCTCGGACATAAAGGTGGTGTTCACCAGAAATTGGAACTGGTTTCAGTCTGTCGAAAACGAAAACGCTATAGGACAGATTGATCAAGGTCAGATTTGCCACTGGTATCCAAAAATGCTATTCGAACACTCATACTCGATTTATGAAAGCGCGTGAGCATAAATTCCGCCTTGTCTTGAAAACCAGTGCTTTGTAAGTTCTATGGTAGGTCTGTGCGTTATAGATTTGCCAGTAGTGTGAATAAAATGAATTCAAAATGGAGTATGTGGGAATATGGAGTTGATTGATTTTGTCTTGCAGATTTTCTTGTTCCTCCATAGCTTGATAAGTTTTATTTGACATGTCGGATTTTTGGGGGTCTTTAAATTATGCTGTAGGGGAGCCCGGGGCCAGTTGGCGGTTGGGGTAAGGTCTATTTCCCGAACGATTATATTTTTCGATAGCGCGTGAAAAGAGCTTTCAGTATCCGTATAGATATTACATCTACTCACAAACAAAAGTTATTTTTTAAATAGTTTTAAACAAAATAAGCGGTTGGGGTAAGTTGGCGGAACTATTTACAGTGCAAAAAAGTTATCAAAAAATTTTATTTCTGGAATTCACTCCAAAGTAAGAAAATCTTTTTCTTGTCTATCTCGTCAATATTTATTCCGGCCAATCGAATAAAGAATTTCGAAAATTTGCTTTGGAATAGGGAGTACGCGTCAAAGTCAAAATACCGGGGTATTGAAACTGAAATATAATAGCAAATTACGGTTAAAATACACGTTTCTTGAAAAGACATTCAGCACGTTCCAAAAGGACCCATCAAGTAATTGAACGCATATTTATGTCTCTAAAAACGGAGACAATGCATCAAACACTTTAAGGTTGTACAGAGAAAGGGTAAAATTCGCAAACGAAAAAAGCAGTTTTTTCCACACCGTATGTCAGATCTTCATAAAAATCAATCAGCAATACTGTACATAAGCTGATTGATTTTTATGAACATCTGACATACGGTGTGGAAAAAACTGCTTTTTTCGTTTGCGAATTTTGCGCATTCTCTGTCCAACCTTAAAAAAATCAGAGATGTTGCCAGCAGGCTGCTCTTTCATGCCGCGTGTATTTTGCATTATTCCCCTGCTTATATCATTATTAAAGAGTCCTAAAACAGGCAAACTTACTGTGCATGGGACCTAATATGAAAACACTAGCAAGTGAAAAACTTTTTAGAGTGCTTTAAAGCTGTGCAACAATAAAATCCTTTTATTAATTAGTCCTTCCTAACAAATTACCGAAAATATCAGTTTTTTATTCTTATTGAACCGGTATTTCGATATAAGATATTTGGACGGTTTTACTGGTTTTCGGTAACGGTAAAACCGGTACTCCGAACCCTAATCAAGACCCCAGATACCAGAGCCCATGGTTCAGAATGCACAGTACAGAAATTCGAGGCCAGCGCCAAGTCCATCATCCAGCGATGAGAGTGAAGAGTCCAGAATCTAAAGTTCAGTGTCTATAGTCCAGAGACCAAAACCCAGAGTCCCGAGGGGAGAGCTAAGAGTCCAGAATCCAGGGTCCCGAGTGCAGATTCCAGAGTCAAGACTTCAGAGTCTAGAGTTCGGATTCCTGAGTCCAGCATCAAGACCCCAGAGATCACAGTACAGAGTCCATAGCACAGAATATCGAGGCCAGAACCTGGTGTCCAGAGCCCAGCGGAAGAGTGCAGGGTCCAGAATTCACAATCTAGAATCTAGATTGACTGGGTATTTTTGGAATGGTCTTGACGAGTAGGTGCCAGAAATTTATGTCTGCCGCCATGTTGAAATCCAAGATGGCGACTTCCGGACGTAAATTATTACGATTACACTTCGGATTGCTTTTCTTTGCACAGCACTTAATACTGTTTATTTTGGATTTATACAATTGATCCACATACTATTTACTAGAACTGCTCTTCACAACTGTTGTTACTAGACTGCTTTAAGGCCTTTGCTCAATAGTACTGTTATTTAGTGAAATGAGTATTGATGTAGGTAAGGTACAGGTAACCAGAGTAATATGCCATATGAATACTCAATTCGTTACTGATACTTTTTGCATGTATCAGAGAACTAGTAGTTGGGAAATTGGATTCTGAGATGATTATGACTTTCATTGGTTTAGTTTTCGATAAAAATTACACTGAAAAAAATCTGTTTGGGCAAGAAAAAGTTTTTTTTCAAATTACTTTTTTTCCTTGAAAGTTACCAACTTGACGGTAGGAAGGGAACATAATTACCTATCTTGGAACGAAATTTCATCCAAATCACAGATGGATTTTTTTTTGTAAATCGACTTTAAGTTTTTAAAATCGTTTTTTAGTGTAGGAATCAATGAAGAATTTTTTCAATATTTTAATTCAAAATTTTTACTAATTTTGTCAAAATAACTCCCACAAAGTTTTTTTTTTAAATCGTTTAATCGTTTAGCTTTTGACGTTACTACATTACATTACGTTATAATATTAGTACCCGTTTAGCACCTTGTATCCCATCTTTATGTTACCAAACATCCAGTGACTATGATATTACAAAAATATCGAGAAATAGAGAAGCTTATTTGTCGTACGAAGATCCTGTATTTAGCAATCCTTTCTAGAAGTCTGTAGGACTCGCTTTCCCTTGAGTTTGCAGAACTACGCAAAAATTCTAAGAACTGTTTTCAGTTTTATAGAATTTCCCTGAAGCTTGTAGTGTAACACTCTTGAAGTTGAAAGAACTCTCCTAAAATATCTAAAATGCTTCGGGACTTATTCTTATTATTGAAATCCCTTAAGGTCGTAGGGCTGGTTTGTAGTACGAGGAATATGCCTAAATTTGCTTGGTAGAACGCGTGCGCCAGAAGAAATTCTGTGCCTGGAATCGGTAGTTCAACCTTGAGATACGATGAAATTCCCTGAAAGATTTTTCGTAATTCCATAAAACTTTCTTGAGATGTACATAAGGGTTCATCAAACTTCGTCTTACTTGAATTTCCTAGAAATGTTCTAAAAATTTCCCCTGTAGTTTGTTGGATCTATCTGAAATTCTTTGGTTGTTTCGAAGTTTGTAGGTCTTTCCGAAAGTTTTTAGGATTTTTCGGCAGCTCGCTTATTCTCAAAAGATTATAGGATTTACATTTTAAACTTCCCTGAAGTTCGGCAGACCTAATTGAAATTAAAATAAACTTTTTTGAATTAGTGCCAACCCGAATAGAAATGTACAGTAACAATACCATGATTTTCACTGTGACAGTACAGTAATTTTACAATAATTTACAGTAAGTTCTAGTGTTTGGCTATAATACAAAAACTATAAACTTTAACGTTTCTACAGTAAATTTCAATGTAAAATCGACTTTTACAGCAAAAAAGGGGGTGGTTATGTATCTTAACATTAAAAAAATCGATTTTTCCATGCATTTTTTTCTCGAAAACAATAAAATTTAATGTGAATTTTTTGTATCAATTTTTTGCTGAACAGTAAAATTGATGGTTACATTGAATTTTATTGTAGAACTGCTGCGAGAACACCGCGTCCAACAATGTTGAAACAGTAATAACTATAATATTTATTGATTTATGATTGTTTGTAGGGTAAATGCTATTGTAATATTCTATCCGGGAATACTTTAAGATCTAAACAACTCCCTCGAGACGTATAGCGATTCTCTTGAATTTTCTAAGTTCCCCAAAAATTCGTAGAAAATAAATTAAAAACTATCTATTTCCTGTAGATAACAACAATGCTAGTAATCGTGATAGAGTGAGTAGTTTGCTCAATGTGCATAAATGTATTCCATAAGAGCTTTTTTAACGGGTTAGTATCATTTTGTTGAGATGTAAAATTGAAAAATAGTTCATACAGAATGTTCAACATAAATTTTAGGAACGGTATTTCACATGTTCTCTGCTATTATGAAAGACTGCAAAAATACCTATCCCTTTCTCTGCAAATGATTATCAGTTGCGGTAGACCTCCGACCCGTTGAACTTCGTTTCGAAG
Organism: Topomyia yanbarensis; assembly: GCF_030247195.1. Lineage (NCBI taxonomy): Eukaryota > Metazoa > Arthropoda > Insecta > Diptera > Culicidae > Topomyia > Topomyia yanbarensis. Next base: position 367,980,797 of record NC_080671.1, on the reverse strand, counting down.
TAAAAGCGATTTCCATTCCTTTCTTTTACCACAGGAAAGATAAAACGGACGAAACCGAAATTCATCATTCCATGGGTGGTCTCCACGGGATGGGGCCAGCACACGTATCGATTCGATGCACGTGCAGCGCAAAGAAAATGTCCTTGTCGACTCCGAACTGACCTTCCTGTGTGTAGCTGCGGCTGGATATATACATACATGTGTGTTTGTGTGCACGGTCGGATTCGCCGGAGATTGGCATCTGTTGCAAACTTTGGGCACAAATAATACGATTACGAAGACGAAAATGGTAGCGACATTCCATGCCGTATGATAGAATGGCTGTACGCCTGTTCGTTTCGAAACAAAAAAAGGCATTGCATTCGTTAAAAGGTTGGGTTTTGATAGTGTTTGAAATTCAATTACAGTGGATCGATTTCGTATTCGTACACTTCCGGTATGTTTCTTGCGTGACATATGATTTTAGGGCATTAAAGCAACTGTCAAAATACACTTTGGAGATGAATTTCGAAATAATCGTTAGTCACTGAGTTCATATGCTATCACAGCAGTAGATGAAAGAGATTTTTTTTCCTTATTATCTGTCAACAGATGTGCTCACCGTCCTGGAACGGTTCGTCTACGTCAAAGTTATCATCGTTTAAACTAGCTTTATGCTCACGATCAGTTGTTCTTCCTTGCCCTTTTGTACATACTGGTCACGATCATGAACTCACCGTCATTACTATTGGCTTCCTCACGGATGGGGCTGGCTTTTGATTTGGGGGGTGCTGGACGCTATTTTAGCAGTGATGCGTTCAATATGGCATCTTCCGCGAAAGGTTCACTGTCTGAATATAGAGCTATGATGTGCCCTTGATAGGTGTATTGCGTGGTTTGTGTAATTTTGGTTCAGTTTGGTTTGACCGGTCGTAGCAATGTTAAAAAATTCAATGAAGTTCACTTATAGTATCATTTTTTTAATATATTTTCTTGGAGATGAAGAAATTATCCACGTTTGTAACCAGGAGATAATATTGGCTCTAAATGGGTTGCAACAGTATTCCATATTAGTTATTGTTAGAAAAATCTCAAATCATGCATTCTAGGAATTCGCATTAGTCTGTGTTCCAAATGAACAAGTCTATTTTGGAACTGTTTGACTTAAATTTGCTAGAATGAATGCCAGTCAAATAAATATAGCAGAACTAATTTGAACTTTCAGATAAAAAAAATCGCTGAAAACACTCGTATTTATTACTAATACCACTTATTGATCAATCTGTTTCTTATGTTGCTAAATAATCGAGTAATCGATTAATAGTGACCAATTAACCCTCAAAAAGGCAAGCTAACATTGTGACTTCAAGAAGCATCGCTCCTGAGACCCAATGAAATCAAAAGGCTCTTCTTTGGCGTTTAATCAGTGAGAGAATCGAAACAAAAGAGATTATAACTACTGGAGGTCGCATGTCGCTGCTAATAATGATAATTTATCATCTCGCTCTTACATATGCTTGGCCCATTAGTTTGACACATATTGCCCCGGGTACACACATGGCATACAATATGCTGGAGCAAGACCCCATATTTCAGTCCGTGAATACATGGAGACAGTAGCGCTTTGCTCCCTCTAGTAGTTATAATCTTCTTCCTAAAACGCTCGAACAATTGTATTTCAAATCAGCTTGCCTTTTTGATGGTTAACTGACCTAATCGACGAGCACGAGAAAAGTATTCGATTCTTGATTAATCCTAATTAATTATTCCTTAAAATCATGCATCTACTAGCATTATTAGTTATTCGACTATCAAATCAATTCGTATGTTTATAATACTTCAAACAATAATCATTTGTATTACGAAGATGATGATTATAGCTTCCTTATACTATCTAGAATAAGTCTTTCTTCCAACATGAATTTATACTTTTCACATAGCGGTGTGCATCGCTGTATGTATAGTGAAGCATACGAGTTTGAAAAAAAAACATTTGCTGTTCTCCGAAATAACTAGCACCATTAACTATATGCAAACCTATAAGTAAATAAGAAAAAGTCCGGTTCTGAAAATATGTTCTGTACTTGTTTAGCGACTACAACTCTATCGCTCTATCGAGATTGACGGTGATTAATTAGATCCTGACCAAGGCTGATTGGTTGAGCTAAATGATTCCGATTACCCTGTGCGTTATAGTTAAAGAGAGTTATAGTTTTTCAATCATTCTCGTGAGTAGATACTTTAATACACGGAAAACCGATTCATGACAATTTCAACCAGAAAAGTTGATATTTTTTTGATTTCGTCTAGTTGATATTTGGTCGAACTGAGATTTTGTTGAAAACCATAATCTAGCGCTGTTGTTTTGATACTATTAGTCTCAGTCTGGACATGAACCTTAGAGTCTGGGCACAAAACTTGCAATGCTTGCTTGGGTTAAAGCTTTAAACGCTTGTCTCATCATATAACGCTTGGACATGAACTCGTATGCCCATACACTAACATTTCAGCCTGCACATAACGGGTGCTCAATAAAAAAATAAGAATTTTTTCAGCCATTTAACAAAAGAAAATTTCAACGAATTCAGTATTTTTCATTAAAAACAAAACATCAATGAATATTGGAGAAGGGGCCCAGATCAGCCTTACGGCGCATTTTAGTCGCGATGCACAGTGGCTGGAGGCTGGTAAAAACCTCAAAAATTATTTTTGAAATATTGGTATTTTATATTTTTCCTGAATTTCTCATGTATTGAATGATGTATATTCAAATTTTATGATCATTAGATAAGAATACGATTTTTAACATCAGTTTAAACGTAGCAAAGTTCGGACTTTTAAATGATTTTCATTTTCGAAATTACAATTGCTTGGTTCACTTCAAATGCACGTTGCTCTTTTGATTTTGGTCCGATTTTAGCACAACTAGTTGTGTAGAGGAACGAAAGAACTCGCTTAGTGATAAAAATACATTCGGTAAATTTGCTTGAAACTGTTATTTTTTCGGTTAAATAAGTTTGAGGAGGTCAGATCAAAAATACTTTTTTTTGCTAATGTATTCTGTACAAATTTCGGAATCATTTCAGAACGGTAACATAGTATACATTCTATGGGAAATAGCCTCTACTTTTCGAATATCGTGGCCTCGTTCTGCGCCTAGGTGCGCAAAAAGGTTTAAGGAGATTTTGAAGCTTTGTTGTTGATATGGAGGCGCATGGTGTTTTGTGTAAAACAGACAATCTACAGTAAGCCAACACGTTATACAATGGATTTAAAATAGTGTTCTTCATTTTTTATGATATTGCTGACATTGGTGAACAGTTACGGAAAATCTATCATGAAAACGGAATCATAGTTATAAGAAAGGTTCAATGACACTGTATGGAAAAATGCATTTAATATTTTACTTTTGACATAAAAAAAATGAACTCAGCACCTCAAAATCAGCTTAAATTGTGATTTTCAGCCAAATTAGGTAACATTTGAGGTTTTGTCCGACTTTTGTTTGAAGATCCGCTACTGTGCGATGCTCTCACAAGTGCTCTGGACGGTACTGACGTCCATCTTCCGGATACAGTTCCGGATCCTGGTGGTCAACTGCTTCGTATCCTTGGCTCGCCAATTATTTTTGTACATTGGGACACTAATGGAGCCGAAAATATCCTCAATGGGACAGCACTGGGGAAAGTTGGTCGGGCTCCTTTCTTTCGGCACGTACGGTATCTTTTTCTGCTCAAGATATTCCAGCGTCTTCTTGGCGTAATGGGAAGTCGCCTTGTCCGGGTTGCTCGTTCGTGTACTCAGGGGACCGAGACTTCTTCCGACAGATGATGTTCTCCATCTTGAGGGTTTAATGAATCAAGGTATGGGGGCAGTGATATTTTCGGCCGGCGTCACGCAAACTCGTTCCATTCTTGTTGTCGACAACTTTTTCAACGGCCTTCCGCTCCGTGCTCAGGAATGCCAGGATCCGGTAAACTGTACTCCTGGGCACGTTTTCATCTCGAAAGTGTAATCATTTTTCCACGATGACCGTAAACCGTACAACACGCTCGCGGAGTACTTGCTGTTACGACGCAATATTCGATTGAACTAACTGCACCCGAGCGAAAAGAAACATGCCACCCATTTCTAGGGAGTCCAGAGAGCAATTCTCTTGGAGAGAAAAAAATTTACACTCTTTATTTTAATTACAGAAAGGTATTGAAATCATTGTCATTTTTTTTAACACCCGTTCAACAAGTGGAATTCAACTGATCTGATTGTTGATTTATACTAGTTTATCGTTAAATACAACATAGTTCTTCACTATTTCAAAATTATGTCTAATTTCAATTGACGTTTTGTTTCTAACCGTTTTTTCTAATTTTTTATATTTTGTCAACGAAAACCTAAATAGAAAAGAAACATTTTGAATGTGATTGTATGATGGAGAACTTATCGATAAAAAGTTTTTCTAACAATAACTTCATACATGTTCTTAAATTTCATACTAATTGACGTACAAAACTGTAATTTTATTACAGAATATAATTCTATGTATCATTTTTAACAAAAATTTTCCAAAATGCGATAGTTTTTGAGATATTTGAAATTTTGTTCCAAATTCGTGTGAATATGCCCTTTTTAAAAGTTATTCGAGTTACCCCATCCTAAAATGTCAAAAATGCAATGTTTACAGTTTTAAAGATGTAAAATAAACTTTTTCAGTATATTTGGATCATGGAGAAACTTTCAATAAAAATGTTTTATTAACACAAACTTTTGACATATTTTTATAATTCATACTATTTGCAGTCAAAAATACCATGTGTGTGTGTGTGTGTGTGTGTCTGTGTGTGTCTGTGTGTGTGTGTGAAATGATTTGCATAGAACTCTATATCGGGAAATTGTACTTATTTTCACAATACAAAGGGCGAACACAAAATTTTTGCGACACCGAAAATGTCATGCCAATTTTCTTATAATGTTTAAAATCAAACCAAAATTTTAGGGTAGTTTTATACATATATTTACTTCAAAAATCAAAAGAAAAGTAATCGATGGAGCCTTGAGTGTAAAATTGAACGCATTTTCGCTTGATGCCCTCCATCAAAGTCTTTACAGTGTCATCCGGTACCAGTTTCTCAGTTTTTTCCATTTTCTTAACATGTCCTTCTCGTCTTTGACTGTCTTCTTGCTCTTCCGAAGTTCCCGCTTCATCATTACCCAGTACTGCTCCACCGGGCGCAGCTCCGGACAGTTTGGCGGATTCATGTCCTTTGGAACAAAATGGACAGAATTGGCCTCATACCACTCCAGGACACTATTAGAATAGTGACATGATGCCAAATCTGGCCAAAATAGCGGAGCTTCGTCGTGCTGCTGCAAGAACGGCAAAAGGCGCTTCTCGAGACACTCAGATTTGTAGATCTCGCCATTTACTGTGCCCTTTGTCACGAAAGGCTCACTCCTCAGTCTGCAAGAGCAGATGGCCTGCCAAATGAGATATTTGGAGGCGAACTTCGACATTTTATTCTTTTTAAATTTGTCGTCCACATAGAACTTGCTCTTGCCGGTGAAAAACTCCAACCCCGGAATTTGCTTAAAATCGGCTTTTACGTTTCGTCGTCCATCACACAGCAGCCATATTTTGTCAGCATCTTCTCGTAGAGCTTCCGTGTCCGAGTTTTAGCCGTCGATTATTGCCGCTCATCGTGGTTTGGGAAGTTCTGTACCTTGTATGTATGTAGTCCAGCTCTCTTCTTTGCATTCTGGACGTAGCTCTGCGACATGCCGATCTTAGCCAAATCACGGCTTGAGACGTTGGGATTTGCTTTAATCATCCGCTTCACCTTTCCCTCCGTCTTTTTGTTCTCCGGTTCCGGTTTTCTTCCAGCTCCTTTGCCGTAGTCCAACGTCAACCGCTCCTGGAACTGCTTCAACACTCTGGAGACTCGCGTTGGTTCACCTCCACTTTCGTTGAATCGAAGAACACGACTTCGAGTTTGACAGCATGTAAACAATACATATCAATGAGAAAGTGTGCAAAATTTGGTTGATTTTTACCCAATGGTAAAAAAGTTATGCCCTGTTGAATGTGTCGCAATAATTTCGTGTTCGCCCTTTATCTACAAAAATTTCAACCGTTCAAAAAACTCCGTTAATAGTAATTATTATCGCCTACTTAGTGCTAGGAACTACTCTGATCTACGGCTGCTTCGTTGGACGTTTTCAGTAACCCCGTTCAATATTAAAGAGAAGGACGAACGGATACAATCGATTTTAATTTAACAACAACGAATATTTGTAGCTCTGCTAATAACTAATCCATCCTTCCAATAGCAACAAAGCAAAACTATATCATTAAAATTTATCGATCTGGATGGAGAGATTTATGTAACGCAGCTCTCTTGCAGATGGATTATGTGTTTACCTTTTCACACTCTGCCAACCTACTCGGCACCGGGGAAGAAAAACAACGCCATCCCAGTGACCTTCAAGTGGTTCAGTTCCTGAATCGCACCGAGTCGTCCTGTGTGTTGTGTGAGTTGTGTAATTAAGAACTTTTATGTCCTTCCACGCCTTGGCAATGGCAAATAAATTTTCTTTATATACATACATAACAATTGCAGTCGTCGGGTTACCATGAACTTGCGCATGAAAATGGGAAATCGATCGAACGGTGTGATTAAAGGAAATAGTAACTCTTCACAGCAGACGGAACGTTGTTCTTGATCTTTTGGGCAGTTTTTGATTGTCATTTACCTACCGCCCTTAAACCCCGGTCCATTGCGAATGCATGTAACCGGGTGTCTTCGACAGATTGTGGGTGTGTCTCTTCGAAAAACAAGTTTACGACTGGAAACGTTACTACTCGAAAATAAGAGTAGTTTGCACAAACAAACAAGGTTGCTGTGCGGAAGAAAAACAAAATTGTTTACATCATGATGCAGCTACTTGGTTTTGTTGAATGCAGGAGTTTTACGGCATCGATTGAATAAGGGGATATGCTTCCGCTTTTTGCTGGTCCACTTCATTAGACGTTTTATTGGATGTGAAACTAGTTTCTTACAGGACTGTGACATTATAAATGCAACGTAAATATATTGTATAGTACTGTTATGCAATTCGAACTATTGTAGTTTCGAAAAATATGAATTTAGAATTTCTTCTATGTAGTACCTTTTTCATTGATTTGGATTATTGCAGATAGGTTAAGTGAAATAAGCATGGAATGGTAAAAATTAAATTAGAAAAATATCCATTAAATTAGAATAAATGCCATTATTGATTCCAAATGTTTTTAGAAGAAGTAGTTTTGAGACCAAATAAGTTGAGCAGAGATGGTTGAAACCAATTTTGGCATACTTCTTAGGATTCTGGCGGAATCCTGGTCTCTTATAATCTTTATGGGGTTTGCCCAGGCACTCCTGCACATAAATTTCATGATTAATGGTCCCGCTTGCGATGTAAATGTCGCTCTTCAGGCCACAGGAGCAGATGGCCTGTCACACAAGATATTTCTTTGCGAGCCTTAACAGCTTAATATGTTTGAATATCTCTGCCACCTTTCCTTTTCCAGTCGACGCTGGAACGACGGATGCTATTTGAAGTCTGCCTTGAAGTAGATTTCGTCATCCTGTACCACCCAACCAAACTTCGTCAGCATCTTCAGCACTCCGATGGAATCTATCTCATAATTCCGATAGAATTCCTCTCAGGGTTGGATTCCGGTTATATTCATCTCAAGGTTCTTACACAGGAGTAAGATTATATTCTTCCCCGAATTCCGATAGATTCTGGTAGTATTCCGAAGGAAGACTTCTTGGAGTTCTTGCAGAATCCTTCTCAATATTTGCTAAGGATACTGATTGAACCATGCTCATGTTTCCAATGAAAACTTGTCAAATATTTCATATATTCCTTGTTTTGACGAGACTCATGTTTTTTTTTTCTTTTTTAAACGTTTTTTTTTCTTGGAACGTGTCCAACGGAAATCAGAAAGAGAGAAGGATGACCGGTGAGAATGAAGATACGGTGATAAATTGGTGTTGATGTCATCACAAATTCTCAACAGTATAGTGATCACCCTCACAGTCCCAATGCCTACCAATGGACCCATCGACCCCCCCCCCCCCAAGTCTTCTATAAGCAAATCGTCAGCGATCGGACAAGACAGGGAGATCGCAGGTTCGATTCCTGCTTGAGGACATATCTTTTCTCAGTATATCTAATAAAAGGGCGAATTTACGCCGTATCTTCATGTCACATATTAATTAAAATCCTGCTCTGAGCTTTGACGAAATTCTGTTCACTACTTTGACGTAATCTTGCTCACGATTCTGACACTATACTCTTCAACATTGGTCCAGTCAGCGTGCCCTGACATAACGTCAGCAGAAACTGAGCAAAGTGAAATGGATTCTGGCAGAATAGCGTCGGCAATCTATGAGCTTTTTAGCAATATTCTGACAAAAATAAGATCAAATGCAACAATCGAATTTTAATTTATGTGGCGGAGTACTACATAAGAAGCAGCATTGTACAACCAAACTCATAACCTCAAAATTAAGCAACAAATCAAAAACAAAAAGTTTCACAAGGAAGTAATAAAAAATATCACTACTTTTTATGCTGTGCCATTCTACCAGCGTTTCGTACTCTACTCGTTAGCAACTGACATCATCTTGGGATTCTTTAGACCATTAATTCAAACAGTTGACACAAGATATTTCAGCACCTAAAACAACAGGCTGCTCATATTTCTATGTTAAGAGTTGTGCCCTCACCACAAATTGTTTGCGGCGAAAATAGGCTCCGTAAATATTAGAAGATATTGAATAATAATGGATTCAAACTATTTTCAACCATCAAAAACAACAGTTACGATGCTCAGTGTGTCGTTACTTTTAATCGTGCAGTAGTGGTCTTTTGGAGAAAAGTAAGTCGCATGAGTAACAGGTGGTACTCCGGCCAAATGTTGTGATTGTCATCCGGGCTTTTCACATGAAATCGAGCATTCGTGGTACGAAACATTTGCTGACAAATAAAAATGGAACATAGGCTTTCGGAAGGCTGATTTAACCAGTTTAACCATGTCGGACATTCACTGCTGATAATGTTAAAAAAATTGTCCCAGGTGAAATGGTTTATAGCAACCAAGAGAGAAATTGACGACCGCCATATGGATAGTGGTCCCGAAGTCAAAAGGATTTGCTGGCTTACGATTATGTTTATCAGGTTTTATGAAATTACATCTAAATCACTTAGCATCTTAACTTTTCGTAAGGGGATATTACCATTTATGGAAATATTTTTTTGTAGTGAATGTCTTCGCTATTTTGTCGAAAACATGTTCAGGAATGTTGTACTAAATTTTGGAGTATGTATGACATGCATTAATAATGAAAAACTGCTGTGAAAAATCATTCGAAAACTGCTCGGAAATGGTGAAAATTTTCAGCTTACCTTGATCCGAATCAATAAGGCGCACCAGCCGAATACTTCAACGATGAAAAGTTTTAAATATACGTCCGCTACCGATTGGTTTCATAATCATTCAACTTGAGCTGTTTAGAGGTAATGGAAAATCTCCTAAAAGGGCTGTACAATACCGAAAAGGAAATGTTTGTGAGCTGTACACGGCTGGTGGATGAATCAGTTTTTGTCGTTACCTGCGACTAACAGAGGCAATTATTTTCATTATTGATGGTTAGAAAGTAGTATACACAACGAAAAACCGTATTTTAAAACACCCGACCGAAGCTAGTTCATGATTAATTACCGCGTATTTCATGCATCGAGCCAAAATTCTTGAACAGAAAGAATTGTGATTTTTGTTGGTTTATAATAGTCGACCTTGTTAGACGATCGGAGACGTCATTTCAACAACAAGAAAGGGTGATTATTATGTTACAGCCGGTTCCGTGGACTAACTGTAATTATTAGTTTGTACAGCTGTGTGCTAGTAACGAGGGCCTATTGTAATAAAGACCTCACACCTACAGAACATTTTATTGCTAAGCGGATTAGCCATTATCCGCGCTATCAAATCATCAACAAAAAATTAAGTTTGGAAAGCATTTCCTTCGCCAACTATGTTTTTTTATTTCCGACGGGTCGAAATTGGCACACCCGCACACACTTCTGGACGAGAAAATCAATTTTTATATCATATGACTGCTGATCGTTTGTGATTGGTTCCCGCTAATTACATGTACCGAGCCACAAATCTTAAATAGTTTTCGTTCGAAGCTCCACCTCTTTGACGATGGAAGTCAACCGATTTCGTTCGATGACCAGCCCATATGACTCCAAACGTAAACTGAACTGACTACAAACCTGGCTGGTTGTATGCGAGTGCGGAATCATTCGTATATTGCATTCGTGCTGGCTACACCACCCGTACGCTAGCTATGTCTGGATGCGGTAAAGGAGAAAAGGTTAAGGGAAAACCAAAATTCCGCTCGTGTCGTACCGGTCTCCCGTTTCCTGTCGACCGAATCCATCGTCTGCTGAGAAAGGGGTACTACGCCAAGCGTGTCGGTACCGGAGCATCCATCTAGTTGACGGCCGTAATGAAAAATCTCGCCGCCGAGATATTGGAGCTGGTCGGAATCGCACCCCGTGAAAACGAATAGACCAGGATTATCCTCCGTCAGCTGCAGCTGGCCATTCGAAATGACACAGAGCTGAACAAATTGCTCTCAGACGTGACTATTTTCCAGGATGGTGGTAACATCCATACCATTCTGCTGCCAAAGAACACCAAAAATAATTAAATTTTTCTTTGCTGCCAGGTAAAATGATGCCGAGAAAAAAAACCGAACCTACCTTTGCAGGGCGACCATTGTATTTGCATGAATAGTTTTGATTCGATATTCTTTCTCTCTCCTTCGTTGGCGTATCATATTTGAATTAAACTCCTTGAAAACAACACACACACCAAAGAAATTTTCAGAGAAAAAGTGCACACTTTAACATTTTCAACGTGTTAGTACATATATGTACTAGCAAACCAGTACCACCGCTGCGCAGTTTCAAGATTGCACATAATTCAATGCAGAAGAGAAAGGCTGGTGTAATTTGTTTTGTAATGTAACGTAAAAGGAAAATTGCAGTTAAAACACTGCAATATAATTGATGGGTCCTGAAAAGAGCCATTGCATTGGTTTGCTTATTGTAGGAGATATAATTTAGGTCCGCGAACGGCGGATATGGCGACCCAGTTTGATGTCTTTCAGCATAATGGTTACTAGCTTGGCGCAACATGTCGTATCTTCGAACAAACCGACCAGGTAGGCCTTGATAGCCATTACGCCATTACGGCTGAGCTCTGGAAGCGTAGGTCAATTTTGAAGCTCTGCGGAATCTCACGAACCAGATGCTGGAAGGGTAGCTGGCGGATTAATAGCTTCGTTGACTTGTGATAGCGAGTGCGACATTTCCTTGTTGGTAGTGAGCGCCCTTTTGCGGACGGCCTTCGTTGCTAACTGCTTTCGGAGAGCTTTCCATCCGGTGAACTTGTAGACTATCATGATACGAATTCTGCTCTGCTACTACCGATGCTGACTGCACAGTCAAACGAATGATCAGACGGTCAAACCGACTGACCGTTGCATAGTCGCGCGAATATGCACTACTATCGCTATCTCGCTCGTTTTCGTTTCCTGTACCATTCCATTTCTTTCTGCTAACTAATACTGGTATAACCAAATCGAATCAAATTTCAACCATGATTTCAACGAATACTGCACATTGGAAAAGTAGGAAAAACACTAGGGAATTCCAAAAATATGCCAAAAACTATGTACGTGCAAAAGGCAGCAAAATCGCATTAATATTGTTCCATTAGAATTTAATAAAATAAAATTTAATACTTTCGCAGAGAATACTAACTACAGAAGTTGTTAATTCCTTTTAAAAGTAAATAAATATTAAATCAAAAAAGACGGATGAGTCATGTCTGTGACATAACCGGGGTATCGTGACTACACTTCGGAGTGTTATTACAAATCTAATGATATTCATAGGAATCACGTTTAAATGTAAAATTTTCATTTTATTCTTTATGATAATTGTGATGGTTCGGAAAAGAACCTTTGATAATTGCGTTGGTGTTGATCGGTGATGCGCTGAATCGAAGGATCGTTGGATGCTGCTGACTTCTGTTAGCATGGTATGATTGGTTGATAGGTTCGTTTAGAATTTCACTATGTGTTGTATATGTCAGATTTAAAATTAAATCACTGGATCAATTCAATAAAATGTTGACCTTTGATGTAAAAAGTACGAAATGTATAAAAAAATTAATTTGGGTAAACACCAATATTTCTCCCAAAGGCGAAATTTTTATGGTGATGCCAAATCCTATCTTAAGGGGTTACACCACGATAGAATTTAAAAAAAAAATTACATTTATTAGACTAAAATGGGATTTGGGATGTTAAAAATCATATTCCATAGCATGAAGGCCGAAAACAATACATAAATGTTCAAATTTTCAATTCTGCCGCAACGCCTCTAATGTATACCCCGAGTGTAACTCGAACAACTGATATTGTTTTTATTGTTTTGAAATTTTCACAGTATATTTGAAATTGATTTCTGCAGCGACGTACGTAGAATTTTATTTTTTTTACTGCCTAATTTTTTTAATAAACAATTTTGTGTCGAATTTTATGGCATTTTCGGTATTTTTTCGTTCAAAAGTGCGCCATTTCGCGAAAAATCAAAGTATCGAAAAAAATCTACGTACGTCGCTTAAAACTTACGTTTTTGACTCTAGGCCCAAAATTACGGGAGATAGTTTTCCGGCCGTGAACCCCTTCCAAAATACATTTCTATTGCATGGGGGAAAATGCTGCACAGCAGCCATCTTGTAGCGAAAGTACTCGACTTTCGTGATTCATTACTTATGTTATAAATTCCATTTAACAAGATCCCGATTCATCTCATTATTGCGTCAAGAGAAATTCCCGAAATATTTTTTCGTACTCTACAGGGTTGCGTTTCTACTTCGTCTCATCAGAATCCGACACTAACCTATTTAACTTATTCCAGCAATAAGTTAGTGTCGGATTCTGATGAGACTAAGTCGTAACGCAACCCTTGACTTTAGAAGGTTAGGATTTGTACCCTTCACGTACAACCAGTGGTTTTACCCTAAAATTCTGCCTTTGGGAGAAGTATTGGTGTTTGCAAATTCTTTGAAATTCATTGTAATTCATTCAAAGAGAACGACAAAAAACTGATTTGATGGTGCCCCAACAGAACCGTAGCGTGCTGTTGGCCCCTGTCAAGGGCGCCAACCTTATGGGGGCGGTAAAATCTTGGTCTGCTTTATAAAACAAGTGAGGTTAAGTCATAAAATATGTCAGGATAGGAGTATCATTCCCAGGTACACACAAAATTATTATTCGAAAGTCAGACTGGAAAAGAAATCCAAAGTAGAGAGCAAAAAGGATATGCGCCCGAGACTCTACCAAAGACGCCAGAAAACTACGGACCTGCTAGTCTAGAATAAACAACGAACAAGACAGACTTTCAACAAAAATAGCGAACATTATTGAAAACTTTTACTTAGTTTCATAAAAACAAGGGGAACTGAAATGAGGTCTTGGGCTGTAAAGCAGACTACCTTTTTAAAGTTGTAGCAAATATCGTAGAGTAAGTTAGATTAATTATCATCGAGGAAATATCCCCATGCCGTACTGTAAAAATTGAAGTTTCCTCGATGCCGGGAGAATTTCAGCTATAACACAAAGTTGCCGGTTCCCAACCTAGGTCCAACCAATCCTGGTTAAAATATCACATGAGATTTTCGGTGTTCCTGGAAGCGTTGGATACTCCTTGTTTTTTTTTCTCTCTCAAAAGTTAGACCTTTGCCAGGTGTTGTTTGCTTCGGATTAGTGGCAGAGCTTCCTTCGCCTTGCTGGTATATTAACGGCCTCTCAAGAAAAAAAGTTATTGCTGCAAAGACCCTTTTGCTTGTAATTAGTGTAATGCTCATGCATAACGCGCGTCACAAACAACCGATCATGCAGACGACCTTTGTCATAGAAGACGCAAAGCAGTCTCGCCAAAGGTCACTAGTTTGAAGGGACACACCATTTTATCCCGTCCGGTGCGATTGTCATTCGAAATTTTCGCTCACTGGAGCAAGAGGTCTTTGGAACAACCAAATCAGTACTTCAGTGGATCCACGTATGTCAAGTTTGAATGGATAACTACATCATCGATCTCAACTTCGTGAGCGGGTATGTAAACGCGTTTTGACAAAACATCACAATTCTGAGTTTATCTAAGCGAACTTTCGAGATATCTGGCACAGCATCTTGCGGACATGAGTTATATTCCGTCTGGAATATAACCGGAATGCCGTGACGGCCGTTGGACTGGTAATTCAAATCTAATGATATGCATACTAATCAACTATCCACCACCCAAAGTTCCTGAAATTGTCACCTCAGTATAGGGGAGACCGAGGAGGGTTGAAACATTTTTTTGTTTTTATTAGATAAATCAACAAAAATTGTCATTTGATGATTGCTTATTTTTAAATTTCTTACTTCTGTTTATGCTTTATCAAATTACATCAGAATAACTGGTACAAATCAATAAAAAAGCATCAATATATTGATTTTTGTAACTGTGTTCTCTTTGTTTCAACTCTCCTCATACCGATGTAAGTTGAAACAGCAATCAATGTGAGTTGAAACAAGTAATTAATTATTTTAAATATTATCAAAACGTTTTCTAAAGCATCAAATGTTGCAATTGTCATTTTTATTCGTTCACGCAAGATAATTCCTTAACCCTTTCATGCCCAACTTTTTTCTAGTGCATGTAGGATTTCAAAACTATTTTTTCATGAAACCGGTTGGGTCAAGAAACACGAAAAGCCATTTTTCATATAGATAGGTGCTTCCCTCGCAGTGCTAGAAGCTGCTCAATTTCTACCTTCCAATGCTAAATACAATTCTCCTAGAATATTTACAATAGTCCACTTGCGTGAAAAACATAGCCGAAGGCACTCTAGATTGATATGCTTTATCACTTTCAAATAATATTGCAACATAACGAAAATATATGAAAAATTCATTTTGCGTCGTCAACGTAAACTATCCCTGGCTGCACTGCTCCATTGGAATCCAATCACACTAATTGCAATAACTTCAGTTCTAGAGCTGATCCTTGTAACTGTTAGTACTCAAATGAAAGGCAATAGTCACATTTATTGGCGTTACTTGTTTTTGTGAGCAAATTTTGCCTCAATCAAAAGTTATAGCTATTTAAAAACGTTGTTGTCCACAAACAACATGGGCATGAATGGGTTAAAATTCCATGCATTATTATCGATATTTTTCACACTGTATATCTACGTATAAACTGTAAGTAGGGTTTTGCCCTCTACTCGGGTTCTTAATTGCCCGGCGTACCCTTCTTTTCAGGGCGGCCTAGGTGCTCCTACCGGAATTTCGGATTTTCCTATAATAACAAAGAGAAAAAAAAAAACAAATAAATTCTAACTTTACCGTTTATTCTCCCTTGTGGCTGTTCGTGGTCACTACTGATCCGATACTGCTGATGCCGGCGGGAAGGCGACGGTTTTTTTCCGACCGGCCGGGACTTCTCCTGCTGGTATCGTTGGCTGCACCGGCAGCGGTCCTTTGCAATTAGCCAGGAAGGTGAGCAAGGCTCTTTTGTTGGAACCTCCCTAGCGACGGGGCGAATAATCGCCGGGTCCACTCACTCCCCGTGAATGGCCCAGGTAGGTTCCGCAGTGACCTACTTCAGGGGGAACCTTTGTCCGCCCTGGTTCTTTCTCCTTTGCAATTAACTGTGGAGGAGAGCTAGGCTCGTTCGACTGATCCTCCACAGTGAGAACGGCACTGGTGTCACTTGGGTCCTTTTTATTTAGCCGGGGAAGCGAGTAGCTCCTTAGCGATTAGCTTCCCGTCTCGGCGACCCTACACCAGAACTTTTTCGTATGCCCGGACCACACACCGATACACTGACGGATTTCACTTGCCGTCACACGCGCGCACTGAACTTCTGTTACGGTGGCGGCAAACTGTCCCGAAAAAAAAAGTCTGTTCCTGGCTGTGATCCGTCCCTTTCTGTCCTTTTCACGATGGCCGCCTTTTCCACTCCACCAAAACAAACACCATCACCACAAAACCGCACCGCCGCATAACTGTCAACTCCTTTGCAGCATAAACAGCAATCAATATAACAGCAAGAGGAGCGCGGTAACCTACCTAAGCCCTATGTTATTAATTCACAATTGTCACAAAAATTACAACACCTATCTGCACGCACAAGACCGTTCATAAACGCAAAACTATTTACAAGAAAAAGTGAACGGTATCGAAACAGCGGTGAGCATAAATTTTCGTAAACAATACACTCTACGGAGAGAGTACGCACGAAAGGGTATATTTTCACCCAGTGCTAAATTGTTACCCTGACGGGTTACAAAACTAACACTTGTTTTGAAACATTTATGTTACATTTTGGTTACAAATGCAGGAATTTCTGCACTGATATCAGCAGTAATAATAGTAAGATACTTTTCTTAACCACTAATTAACTATAACTGTAAAATCAAGAAATTTGATACCCATTTTTCGTACATATTTAGTTTTGTATTAGTGTCCTGCCCCTCCCCTAGGACATTCTGCATTCATCAAAATGGTTGATATGACCAGTGATACTACTTATGACTACAAGTGATACAGGTTTATGAAAACAGATAATTTGGTATCCTTGTTGGTAGTATTTGGTTTATTTTGAATTATGGTTACTTCGCTTCAAGCTGCAGAAACTGATAGGAGTAAACAATTAGAACAAATGCATATTGCGTGGTTATAAATGACATAGAACTAATAAATTGAGAATGTTGATCACTGTTATCAATTCAGGAAAGAAGAATCTTGTTTATTATTATTTGTTCAGGAACGTTAATGTGATTATAACATTACCATAAGACTAGAAGTTCATCATCGAGGAGAGTTGAAACAAGGTGTTTCAACTCTCCTAGGTCGAGAAGTGAGGCTTGTTCCACAATTTACAATTTATACATGACAAAGATAGAAAAAACGCATATAATTCATAAATGTTAACTGTAAGACTACATAATAATGATATTTTCTTGATAAAACATCACTTAATATCATATTTATACCAATTTGAAGAATATAATGAAAACTTACTTTTGGTCGTTTTTTGTAGTGCGTTTACCGTAAATACTCAACCACTTATTTAACGTAGTTAGCGTGTATTGGAGGATTTGTGGGCACAATATAAATAAAATAAATGCATTATAGTTGAATCCCTAACGGTACTGTTTCGCTAGTAATGGGCACTGTTTCAACTCTCCTCGGTTTCCCCTACTTGATATATGGTAGAGTGTCAATATTTATGGTCATCCTGAATTTTCAAACAGGACAAGGCTCAAAAGTAAAAGTATTTTCGGCGCTCTACTCATCGCACGCAGTACGGCCAGAATAACCCGGTAGATATTTGCTGTCAGCTCTTCAATAGCGTTTTTCATCATTTTGACTTTAACTTAAGTAGAGAAATGTTCAAATTGAAAATAGGTTTAAGTTAGTATAGTATTCAGTCTGTACGAAAATTTATTAATTCGAAGACAATATATTCATATTGCACCTTGAAAAAATTCCCGAACGAAATCAAAAAACAATGTCGTGAAGCGCGGAGAAAGCCAACGTAAACACCAAAGGGGCGCAAAACTGAAAATCTGCCAAGTGTGCCAGAAGACCACGCTACGGCTCTGTATCCCAACCCCTAAAGAGCCCACCAAAATGTATAGGTAAATAGTGTCTTCAGCAAAGTTGCTCCAAATGAACTGTTACATATGTTTGCAGAAGGATAACTATTTTTTTGTTGATGAATGAAAAAATTATGAGAATGGGAGTACAAAAACGTCATCTAAAGCCAGTAAATAGTTTTGACCACTAGCTAATATATAGTATCGTGGTAATCAAACGAATTTCATAAACTTTTGTCGTGATTGCTTTTAAAGATAAAGCGATTTGCTTAGTTAATCGCTACTTCCTGCATATGAACCACGTCTGAGAAGGAGTTTCATAAATTCAAATTTTTATTTTCTAAATTGCGAATATGAAATATTTTACCAAGAAGGCGTATTCCTCATCCCCCTCCTCTTGCTTCTTTTTTACCAGCAAGCTGAAGTCGGTAACAAGTAAACAGAAGGAAGTGACAACTTTTCACAAGTCAGGCTTGAATATTCCATCAAATTATTGTTTACCGTGACCGGTTTAGTGCGACATATTTACCTCAAGACTTCCAGAATGCAGTCAATATGGTGCGATCCTTAATTTTAACCATCTTCAGTTCGTATTAAACGTATGATTCCGAGGTGGGTTCATACCAAACCGAATTGAAGAATAACATTTGCTAAGACAGTCTCTACGCATCGCTCGATCGAGATAGAAGTGTTTTGTTTTCGGTCTGTTGGAAAAAGAACAGTGCAGTAATCCGCGTTCAAGGTTATTTTGCCATTCTCTGCCTCTTCGAGGTTTGGACTTTTATTTTCTTTTGTGCGTGTGTTAACCGTTAGGCCACATTCCTCAACCTTTTGTTCGTAAAGCGAGGATTGAACAATAACCAGCTATTTAAGCTGGACTGGTGCGTCGTGGGAAACGAGTATACAGATAAGTGAAATCTACCTTTTTGATACATTTACGGCTTTTTCCCGTCTGCGCGGGTGCTGACCCCGTGCGTTGACGGTGTCGATGGCTTCCTCCCCGGATGGCCAAATGGAGATCGAGTCGACTCCTAAGGCTCTCCCCCGACCCAAACAATATCCAGATCTCTCGACCGGTCCCTTTGTGGTCTTCTTTCGGCCCAAAACAAAATCGCTGAATCTATTACAGATTTCAAAAGACCTGACGGAACGGTTCTCGGCTGTGATCGAAATAAAAAAGGTCCGCTCAGACAGGCTGAGGGTCGTGCTGACTAACTCAAAGCAGGCAAACGATATTGCTTGCTGCGAGCACTTTACGAAAGACTATCACGTGTATATTCCAGCTGTGAAAGTACAGTCTGAAGGCGTTGTCACCGATGACAGTTTGACATGCGAGGATCTGCTGCAGTACGGGGTTGGCCGTTTCAGAGACCGCTTACTTCAGCCAGTGAAAATACTCGAGTGCAAGCGTTTGCACTCAGTAGTAGTTGCGGGGGATGGTTCAAAAACGTACCCCCAATCAAACTCTTATCGGTTGACCTTCGCTGGTACCGCTTTGCCAAATTACGTCCTCTTGCACAAGGTTCGTCTGCCTGTGCGTCTGTTTGTGCCGCGGGTCATGAATTGCACAAAGTGTAAACAATTGGGTCACACAGCCACCCATTGTAGCAATAAGGCCCGCTGTGGAAAATGCGGGGAGAATCATCTAGATGATTCGTGCAGTAAGAATGCTGAGAAGTGTCCTTACTGTGCAGAGAATCTGCATGATATCTCGGCATGTCCCGCGTACAAACTACGCGGGGATAAACTAAAACGTTCCCTTGCTGGACGATCCGAACGTTCTTTTGCAGAAATGCTAAAGAAAGCTACACCACCAACCTCAACAAACATCTATGCTCACTTGCCTCCTAACGAGGGCGAGGCTGATGACCCACAAGAGGGAACATCTACTAGGGCGCCTAGAAGTTATAGGAAGAGGAGGAACATTTCCTCTCCTAAAGTTCGTTGTAAAGGCCAGAAGGTATCCCTTGACGGGACTCAGAAAGTCACATCTATTGGAAGTGTTGCAACCAAACCGAAGCAATTAGCTCCTGGTCTCGGAGGATTAAACTCAGAGAAGGAGTTCCCAGCACTTCCCGGAACATCAAAAATCCCAAGTGTTCCTCTGTTTCAGTTCGAGAATAATCGCGGCACTGGAATTATCAAACTCTCGGACATTGTGGACTGGATAATAAAAACTTTCAATATAACTGATCCTATTAAAAGTCTTATGTTAGCTTTTCTCCCTACAGTAAGAACATTTTTGAAGCAGTTGACTGCTAAATGGCCCCTCCTTTCAGCGATTGTATCCTTCGATGGCTAACTCATCGAACGAGGTCACGGATTTGATCACTGTTCTACAGTGGAATTGCAGAAGTATCATCCCGAAAATCGATTCCTTCAAAATTTTAATAAATAATTTGAGTTGCGATGCATTTGCATTATGTGAAACTTGGTTAACTTCCGACATAGATCTCAACTTCCACGACTTTAATATTATTCGCCTGGATCGAGACACCCCCTATGGAGGAGTGCTTTTGGGGATCAAAAAGCGCTATTCCTTCTACAGAATTAACCTTCCCTCGATAACAGGTATTGAAGTTGTCGCTTGTCAAGTAACAACCAAAGGCAAAGATCTTTGCATAGCTTCCATATATATTCCCCCCAACACCGCGATTGGGCATCGCCGGCTACATGACATCATAGAATCCCTGCCTGCACCGCGACTAGTTTTAGGCGACTTTAACTCTCACGGTACGGAATGGGGTTGCCTTTATGATGATAACCGTTCCTCTTTAATTCACAATATTTGCGACAACTTCAACATGACAATTCTAAACACGGGTGAAATGACACGGATTCCTCCCCCACCAGCGCGCCCAAGCGCATTAGATTTATCCCTTTGCTCGACCTCGCTAAAGTTAGAATGCGCGTGGAAGGTAATCCCTGATCCCCACGGTAGCGACCATCTGCCGATCGTAGTCTCAATCAATAACGGCTCAAGGCCATTGGAAACAATCAATATTTCGTATGACCTCACACGAAATATCGATTGGAAGAGCTATGCTGCCGCGATATCCGACAACATCGAATCTACTCAAGAACTTCCTCCGGAGGAAGAGTACAGCTTTTTGGCTGGCTTGATTCTCGACAGCGCGAATCAAGCTCAGACTAAGCCAGTACCCGGCGCGAACATACAAAAACGTTCTCCCAATCCCTGGTGGGATAAAGAGTGCTCAGACGTGTACGCAGAGAAGGCCGCCGCGTTTAAGACCTTCCGGAACGACGGGTTACCCGCTAGTTTTCGACAGTACGCGACGTTAGACAAGCGAATGAAGAGTTTGATGAAAGCCAAAAAACGCGGTTATTGGCGCCGGTTCGTCGACGGATTAACGAGAGAAACATCGATGAGCACTCTTTGGGGAACAGCCCGACGTATGCGAAATCGAAACAGTACTAATGAGAGCGTGGAATATTCAAACCGTTGGATATTCGATTTCGCCAAGAAGGTTTGTCCGGATTCCGCCCCGGCACAGAAGATCTACCGCGCCGCGCTCCCTCACGATAACGCGAACGAAACACCTTTTTCGATGGTGGAGTTCTCACTTGCTCTCTTGTCGTGTAACAATAAAGCTCCAGGGCCAGACAGAATCAAATTCAACTTGTTGAAGAATCTGCCAGACTCTGCCAAGAGACGCTTGTTGAACTTATTTAATAAGTTTCTTGAAGCTAACATTGTCCCACACGATTGGAGGCAAGTGAAGGTCATCGCCATCCAAAAACCAGGAAAACCAGCCTCCGACCACAATTCGTATCGACCGATCGCAATGCTATCTTGCATCCGGAAGTTGTTCGAGAAAATGATCCTATCCCGCCTCGACAATTGGGTCGAAGCAAATGGCTTACTGTCAGATACACAATTTGGCTTTCGCAAAGGCAAAGGGACGAATGATTGTCTTGCGTTGCTCTCAACCGAAATTCAAATGGCCTATGCTAGTAAAGAGCAGATGGCATCAGTGTTCCTAGATATAAAGGGGGCTTTTGATTCAGTTTCTATCAACATTCTTTCAGAGAAGCTGCACCAGTATGGTCTTTCAGCGACTTTAAACAACTTTTTACTAAACTTGTTGTCGGAAAAGCACATGCATTTTTCGCATGGTGACTTATCGACATCACGATTTAGCTACATGGGCCTTCCCCAGGGCTCATGTCTAAGCCCCCTGTTATACAATTTCTACGTCAACGACATTGATGAATGTCTTGATAATTCCTGCACGTTAAGACAACTTGCAGACGATGGCGTGGTGTCTGTTACGGGACCCAAAGCTGTCGATCTACAAGGACCATTACAGAATACCTTGGACAATTTGTCTGCATGGGCTATTAAGCTGGGTATCGAATTCTCCACGGAGAAAACTGAGCTAGTTGTATTTTCTAGGAAGCGTGAACCAGCACAACTACAGCTTCTATTAATGGGTCAAACTATCGCTCAGGTCTTCACAGTAAAATATCTAGGGGTCTGGTTCGACTCGAAAGGTACTTGGGGATGCCATATTCGGTATCTGAAACAGAAATGCCAGCAAAGGATCAACTTTCTTCGTACAATAACCGGAACGTGGTGGGGTGCCCACCCAGGAGACCTAATTAGGTTGTATCAAACAACGATATTGTCGGTACTGGAATACGGATGCTTCTGCTTTCGATCCGCCGCGAACATACATTTCATCAAACTCGAAAGAATTCAGTATCGTTGTTTGCGTATCGCCTTAGGGTGCATGCAGTCGACCCATACGATGAGTCTCGAAGTCCTGTCGGGCGTTCTCCCGCTGAAAAATCGATTTTGGGAACTCTCATATCGATTGCTCATTCGATGCGATATCTTGAACCCGTTGGTGATTGAAAATTTCGAAAGGCTTGTTGAGCTCAATTCTCAGACACGTTTTATGTCCCTGTACTTTGACTACATGGCGCAAAATATTAATCCTTCTTCTTACAATCCCAACCGTGTGCATTTCATAAATACTTCTGAATCTACTGTTTTCTTCGACACATCCATGAAAGATGAGATTATTGGAATTCCGGACCATATACGCCCACAAGTGGTTCCAAATATTTTTTATAATAAATTCCGAGAAGTCGACTGTTCTAAGATATTTTATACTGACGGATCAAACCTCGAAGGGTCCACTGGCTTCGGTATTTTCAATCAAAAGTTCACCGCCTCCTACAAACTCAGTGACCCTGCTTCAGTTTACGCCGCAGAACTAGCTGCTATTCAGTATACCCTTGGAGTCATTGACACATTACCCGCAGACCATTACTTCATCGTCTCGGATAGTCTGAGTTCTATTGACGCTATTCGCTCGATGAAACATGGAAAGCATTCCTCGTATTTTTTGGGGAAAATACGGGAGCTACTGAGTGCTTTATCTGACAAATCTTTCCAGATTACCTTGGTGTGGGTCCCTTCTCATTGCTCCATTCCGGGCAATGAGAAGGCGGACTCCTTAGCTAAGGTGGGTGCCATTGAAGGTGACGTTTTTGAAAGACCAATTTGCTTCCACGAATTTTTCAGTATTACTCATCAGAGAACCCTCGAAAGTTGGCAAACCTCGTGGAGCAATGGGGAGCTAGGAAGGTGGCTACATTCGATAGTCCCTAAGGTATCGACGAAACCTTGGTTCAAGGGGATGGATGTGGGTCGTGACTTCATTCGTGTGATGTCCCGACTCATGGCGAACCATTACACGCTGGATGCACATCTCCGACGTATTGGGCTCGTGGAGAGTGGTATCTGCGCTTGTGGCGACGGTTATCACGATATAGAGCACATAGTCTGGGCGTGCACCGAGTACAGTTCCGCCAGGTCTCGGCTTATGGACACCCTCCGGGCCCGAGGAAGACCACCCAACGTCCCGGTTCGAGATGTGTTGGCAAGCCGCGATGTCCTCTATATGTCCCTTATATACACCTTCATAAAAACCATCAATATCCAACTTTAACTGCCCCCTTTTTCCTTATCATTCTCAGAAGCGCTCTCTTCCACCTGTACCATACACCCACGATGGTTTGATGCGACTCCAAGGCGACACAAAACATCCCTGTCGAATGAGCCAACAAACACGGGACCTAAAGCACGAACATCACACGCACAACTCGAAATGTAGCCGATCAACATCTGAGCCGCACTACGAAATCGTCTGGAGAAACCCCTGCCATCTCAAGAACGACCACCCGGCGTCCCAGTACATGATTCTTCCTGATGAAGACCACCCTGATTCTGTAATCCATCCGTTGATCTCCCGAAGTCTGAAACTGAAATAATGTTCTCCCCCTGCCATGTTTGTCCACCCTACTTCCCCTGACTCTTATACACAGAAGTAACACCCCTTCACCCCCCCCCCCCCCCCCCCCAAATATCTTCATGAAGCATTTAGCTCTTCTTGCCTTTTCTAGTTTTAACTATTATATTATATGATCTCGTTGAAAATGCCCAACTCTACTATCACATAAAATAACTCTAATTAATGTCTCCGAATCTTTACAAAATTTAATCACGCCCTCTAATTATTTCTACTTTTAAGATAGTCGTAAAAATTTTCCCCCTTAGTTAAACATTATTTGCTCCAATAATCTCATTGCTAAAAATGTCAAACCATATTGCCATAAAAACTAAATGACCCCTCTAATCTTACGAAAATTATACTACCCCCTTGTGTATATGTATAGCTATAAATTAGCCTTAGTTTAATTTCAAAAATCAATATGTAAGCCCCTAGTTTTAAGTAATTTAAAATGTAAAACAAAACAAAATTGGCACCTTTAAGCTAACGCAAACCTGCCTTATCAAATAAACGAATTGAAAAAAAAAAAAAAACATTTGCTAAGACACTCCATTCCCGATACGGAGGAACTTGTCAAGTTGCCCTCTGTTTCTGTTTATTATTTTTCTTGCTGTACAATATTGTGATTGCTCTCTTCGACGCTAATCAAGTTCTCGCTGTAGATGTCACGCGATAATTCGTCTCGTTACCGGTTAGCTCAGCCAATATGGTCAACCGAGTCATTAGCAGTCGCCACCGAGAACAATCTTTGGCGCGAATCTCAAGTGCTAATCATCAGGTTGGCCGAGATGTATGTAGGTATAAAACAGCTCTGTTTTCTGAATTCGGTTGAAGCCTGACTATACCTAACAAAATGTTTAATCAACTGTACGAGATGATAATTCCTTCGACAACTGTAATTCGATTTTGCACTCTCTGTTTCCGGCTTCTACTCCTGCTCAACTTTGTATTACAATATTAGGATTTTCTCCAAAACAAAAACTTTACAATTGGTTTTGAGAAGAACCAAATCGATTTTTCGGGTTCCCATAAAAATGAAAAGATTACCATTCGAGGTGCCAACCAAAAACATGTAAACATACTGATCATACTCACTCGGTCTATTTCCTATTAAAACGAATCCCAAATGTTCCGCTTTTTTGCACGAATACATTTTGAAATTATGTTTTCCCAGCAGAATTAAAATTATTGCATTGTGTTCCAACGCATTCGAGTCAACATGCACGAGTAGTTTTGTCAAATGAACTGCCCCAATATTTACTAAGCCATCCGCCACAATATGCCACCAACTTCCCAATCTGCACATCTGGAAGCTGGATCCAGTGCAGTAGCTGCCTCCCACTCGCAGCACAGGACACAGTGATGGCCAGCAGCAGTATAGCGAATTTGTAATTAAAATTCTAATAGTTCATTTCAATCAGCTGGCCTGATTTACTGACTTGTTTCCGACAGATCACGGACGGCCCAGTTCGAGTGCCGGTAGGTGCATCATGAATGTATGGAAGTACGCTTCACTTGTCTTGTTGGTCCCTGCGAGTTTGTGTGATTTGCATAGCTGTAAATATTGATACGAATGGCAATTGTGAAGTTCAGCTGAGTATTTACCGATAGGAAATGACCGGTATTGTAGTGCACTATAGCCAGATTTTCTACGGCACCACAATGTGGGAGGGTGAATAGGGGTTCTGTAAATAGATTTTGATCAGATGTTGTCTCAATCACAGGAATCACAGACAAGTACAATTGCGCCGTGATTGGCATGGGGACCTTCAACTAATGCTAATTTCGGATCTTGGATCCAGGTCGAGGTAGCTTTAATGTTCAAAAAATTCAGATATGAATGACAAATTCTAGTGACCTAAAAAACGAAAATAGCATAGCACTATAAAACTACTACCGACAGTATCTCTTAAATCATTAGTTAAAAGGGATTATATTTCTATTTTTGTCACATTGAACACCTGCAATCATTAAAAATATTACCCATTTTCATAAAATACAAACCAACATCCATTATTACCTCAAACCAGTAGCAAATTCGTACCTTTACTGGTGCCCACTACCATAAAGCAAAAACAAATTAAAACAAATTTGTCCAACCACTAACGGGTTACTCTTCCTCTCTCGTTTGCAGGCCAACGGTGATGCATCCCAGGGCAAGTACGGTGGTGGCATTGTTGGCGCCGCCGGAGCTGGCAGCTTATTCGTCGCCAACCACGCCTACTAAGCGCACCAGTGCAGTATCAACGCATCACAGAGTCACACACAAACACACGTATGTTACGGTAGGGGGGGCTACCTCCGGCTACCGACCGCCCGTGTTTACGCACGTGGCACAACTAATAACCTCAGCATAATAAATGTAAACCGTTAGAAACAAAAATATTGCACTCATTTCGCTATAAGGATGGGGCATGTTTACAGGACATAATAAATCAAAATCTCGTTGGTGAACGGTAGGCGACAGGACAGGACGAATGAATGAAAAATATCTCCCGTTCAGTAACAGTCAACCAAAGGGTAGTTGATAAATGAAAATCTAGTACTGAGCGCTTGACATTGCTTCATCCACTTGTGGTAGACATTAATCCGAGATCAGAATCGTATCATAGTTGTTTTGTTTGTAAAATAGTCATGGCCAACTTTTAGTATCGTTTTAAACTGCATGTCTGGAAACGTAATTGTTACAAAATCAACACAAAGTATGGCAATAAGGAAAATTGTTCTCAAAACCATCGAGTCAGTCTAAAAGATGATTATTAGATTTTAGTTTTTGTAATCATTAGTTGTATGTTATTAAAATGAAAACAAAGGTTATTACAAGACAGACAGTCAATAAAATTACGAAAAAATAAAGTAAATAATAATGTTACAAGCGAAGCGTCACTTTTTATACTAGTTGATATCCGAAAATTTCCGCAATATAACGTTGAAAAAGCACTTCCACCACGTTCATTCAACATCAATTTCATGATAGCACTTAATCACAATTTGCCTCCACATTACTCGATTCACAGAGAACAGACGTATAAGCTAGACCAAACTTTCCCGAAAAACCTGTGTAAACATTTAAATGAAAATACGGTAAAAATCACCATCACATACAGGTTTGCATGCATGAGTCACCATTGTATCCAAGTTTGCACACAAGTCCCGTATAGCGTTTGCTGTCCGATCGAAGCGTCGACCAGTGGCAAGTTGCTACTTGCTGTTATCATTTCAAAGCGACAGTTTTATTTCTAACACAAGTTAAAAACTTTACTTGTATGTCAGTTCTCAGTGCTCGATTTGTAGCTACAGCTCTCCAACGTCGGTTACGCCCAACACTCGCCAAATCACGTTTCACCTGGTCCGCCCATCGTGCTCTCTGCGCTCCTCCGCTCCTTCTTGTACCAACCGGATCATTAGCGAACATCCATCTTTGCAGGATTGTTGTCCGGCATTCTTGCAACATACCCTGCCCACCGTATCCTTCCAGCTTTGGCCACCTTTTGGATACTGGGTTCGCCATAGAGTGCAGCGAGCTCGTGGTTCATCCTTCACCGCAACACACCGTTCTCCTACACACCGCCGAAGATCGTTCTTAGCACCCGTCGCTCGAAAACTCCTAGCGCTTGCAGGTCCTCCTCGAGCATGGTCCAAGTTTCGTGCCCGTAGAGAACGCCCGGCCTTATTAGCGTTTTGTACATGGTGCATTTGGTGCGGTGGTGGTGAATCTTTCTTGACCGCAGTTTCTTCTGGAGCCCATAGTAGGCCCGACTTCCGCTGATGATGCGTCTTCGGATTTCACGGCTCACGTTATTGTCAGCGGTTAATAAGGATCCTAGGTAGACAAAATCCTCCATTACGTCGAAGGTAACCCCGTCGATCGTAACGCTGTTTCCTAGCCGGATCCTGTCGTTTCCGGTTCCGCATACCAGCATATACTTTGTTTTGGACGCAATTACCACCAGTCCGACCTTCACTGCTTCGAGTTTCAGGCGGGTGTACAGGTCTGCCACCGTTCCAAATGTTCGGGCAATAATGTCCATGTCGTCCGCGAAGCATACAAATTGGACGGATTTCGTGAAGATCGTCCCCGGCTTTTGAGCCCGGCTCGTCGCATCACACCTTCCATAATGATGTTGAATAGTAGACACGAGAGTCCATCACCTTGTCTAAGTCCGAGATTCGAATGGTTCACCCGAAATCCTTACGCTGTTTTGTACACCGTCCATCGTTGCTTTGATCAGTCGAGTCAGCTTCCCGGGAAAGCTATATTCGTCGATGATTTTCCATAGCTCTACGCGGTCGATACTGTCGTATGCCTTGAAGTCGATGAACAGGTGATGCGTTGGGACCTGGTATTCATGGCATTTCAGAAGGATTTTCCGTACGGTGAAGATCTGGTCCGTTGTCGACTGGCCATCGTTGGAGCCTGCTTGATAACTTCCCACGAACTCATTTACTTTAGGTGATAGACGACGGAAGATGATCTGGGATAGAACTTTGTAGGCGGCATTAAAAATGGTGATTGCTCGGAAGTTCTCACACTCCAAATGGTCGCCTTTCTTGTGAATGGGGCAATTCCACTCCTCCGGTAGCTGTTCGGTTTCCCAGATCCTGACTACTAACCGGTGCAGACAAGTGGCCAGCTTTTCCGGGCCCAACTTGATGAGTTCTGCTGTGATACCATCTTTGCCAGCAGCGTTGTTGTTCTTGAGCTGTTGGATGGCATCCTTAGCTTCCCTCAACGTGGGACTTGGTTCATTCCCGTCCTCAACTGCACTGACGTAGTCAAATCCTCCGTTGCCTTGGTCATCTGTACCTACATTCTCCTCGCCGTTCAGGTGCTCGTCGAAGTGCTGCTTCCACCTTACGATCACCTCACGGTTGTCCGTCAGCAGGCTCCCGTCCTTATCCCTACATATTTCGGCTTGCGGCACGAAGCCTTTGCGGGAGTCCTTGAGCTTCTGGTAGAACTTCCGTGTATCTTGCGAACGGCACAGCAGTTCCATTTCCTCGCACTCCGCTTCTTCCAGGCGGCGT
This sequence comes from Topomyia yanbarensis, assembly GCF_030247195.1. Taxonomy (NCBI): domain Eukaryota; kingdom Metazoa; phylum Arthropoda; class Insecta; order Diptera; family Culicidae; genus Topomyia; species Topomyia yanbarensis. Next base: position 367,951,691 of record NC_080671.1, on the reverse strand, counting down.
TTTTTCTCCCGGAAGAGGCGTGTCTGATGCCTCCGCTTCTGTTTGTATCGTTTCTAATTCTGTCGAGTTTCATGCTACAGCATAACCGCTCGCGCTGCATTCTTCTCCTCCAAAACCGCTCTGCACTTCTCGTCGAACCAATCGTTCCGTCGTCTCCGTTCCTCGTACCCGACAATGTCCTCAGCTATGTTGTTGATGACTGCTTTTACTGTTCTCCAGCAGTCCTCTAGAGGGGCCACGTCGAGCTCTCCCTCGTCCGGAAACGCTGCCTCGAAGTGCTGCGCAAATGCGGTGGCGACATCTGGTTGCCTCAGTCACTCCAGATCGTACCGAGGCGGTCGTCGGTACCGTACATGATTAATTACGGATAGTTTTGGGCGCAATTTAACCATCACCAGGTAGTGGTCAGAGTCGATGTTAGTGCCACGATAGGTCCTGACGTCGATAATGTCGGAGAAGTGCCGTCCATCGATCAGGACGTGGTCGATTTGCAATTCCGTCTGTAGCAGTGATCTCCAGGTGTAACGATAAGGGAGGCTGTGCTGGAAGAAGGTGCTACGAATGGCCATGTTCTTGGAGGCGGCGAAATCAATGAGTCGAAGGCCATTCTCATTCGTCAGCTGGTGAGCGCTGAACTTTCCAATCGTCGGTCTGAATTCCTCCTCCTAGCCTACCTGAGCGTGTAAGTCCCTAATGATGATCTTGACGTCGTGGCTTGGGCAGCGGTCGTATTCTCGTTCGAGCTGCGCATAGAAACCGTCTTTGTCATCATCGGTGCTTCCGGAGTGAGGGCTGTGCACGTTTATTATGCTGATGTTGAAGAAACGGCCTTTGATCATCAACCTGCACATTCTTTCGTCGATCGGCCACAAACCGATCACGCGCTTTTGCATATCGCCCATCACAATAAAAGCTGTCCCTAGCTCATGTGTGTTGCTGCAGCTCTGGTAGATGGTATGATTACCTCTAAACGTTCGCACCATGGATTCTGTCCAACACACTTCCTGCAGTGCTTCCGATTCCGAACCCACTGACCTTGAGAATATCGGCGAGTACGCGGGTGCTCCCGATGGAGTTGAGAGATCTGCAGTTCCACGTTCCGAGCAGTGGTCGTCGCCATTGGTATCGGTTCGCATTCTTATCTTGTTGACTTGTCGCTGCAAATGGGCTGGCTCGCAGGGCCTGACACCAACCTCCTAACTTTCCGGAGGACCATAGTGCACAGTTGAGCTTAGAGTCCTTCACTGGCACTCGGAGGATGATCAGCCGCCCCTAACATGGGGAACGGACGCTGTTTTGAGTCGCTCCTCCTGGAGATCAGACGCTCAGGTGCTCAGGCCCCCCTTCCCTGTCAGCCTACGACCAAAGTTCCCACCGGGGTTGGTTACACGATCTTCCCTAAGGTTGCTCGTAGTTCCCGGCTAGTACCACGGGGAGGTAGGGATAGGAGTTGCTGGGAAGAGGCTCTGTCTATCGCATTACCCAGCCTTTACAGACCATGTCCATAATAAAGGCGGACTTTTCTACTTCAGAACAAATGTTTTATCTAGGGTGACCAATGGTCACTGACCATACGTCCTGGTTTTAAACTACGCTAGGATGCTGAGGAACGACGTTTGTTTGATTGTCCTAGTTTTCTTCTCTAAGCTTAAAATAGTTTCTGCATTGGGTCTTCATTTCAGTCACTTTGGTCTAGATTGCAGTTACGGCCGACCGCAACCATAACAGCATCGTAAACTCACTCTCAAGCAGAGTACGAGAAACATAATGCACTAGAATCTACAGATTGTACGATGCGATGTCTCTCGTAGCCGGAAGATATCCGCACAGTGGTACCTCTTCATACGAAGTTGTGACAAAATTATAAAAATTGTTTTATGTGTCTAACAATTGGGGTTCTAACTAATTTTGGATCGTTGAATTCATTTCTGCTATCAGTTTTGAAATTCCATATTTCTTTTTTTCGACTAATTTTATGTAAACCAATTTGAAGGCGTTAGTCATTAAAGGGTTATTGACAAAACTAGTAAACATCACTAATTTTTAGTATTATGATGTAGTTTAGGCAACTAATTTGTAAGAAAATTTATGAGCTACGGGGCGTCTCCATATGGGTATTGTCAAAAACATAGATAAAATATATTCGGCGCAAAGATGCGCAAGATGAGGCCTTGAAACTACACTAAATTTTGAGTCAGCATTCTGCTATAATTCTATCAGTTATGGCGAGTAGATTCGCCGCACTGATTCACCTGTTTTTCTCTTTGTCTTAATTTCGCCAGGTTATCGTTTTATATGTTTAATTTCTCATATGGTAAAAAGTGTGAAATTTATAGTTGGCAACTGGTCTTGCTTTTATTATAACATTTAAAATCAAAGAAATATTTAAGATCAGATATAACCGGGCCAAATTCTGGGCGTTATCGATGTCGATGAAACATTGATTATCACAGCGTTTTATCGGCTTAAATCGTCTTTCAATCCAGGACCCGACCGATCCCTTTTGGTGCTTCTGAAAATATTCATCGACGCTTTGGTGACTCCGCTTTTTCAAATCTTTCGAGTAGCCTTGTTGCTAATGCCATTTTTCCATATTGCTGGGAATTCGCCAAAAAGTTTGATCTTCATTGAATGGTGTTTCGAGCTGGTAATTATAGGACCAGATTCAATGAAAGCAGTACCTAATCGATGATTATTATTTAGCAGGTTTAGTCGTTGTACAATTACTAACCAGTCGGGTTTAACACCCACGAACCACGAACCACGATATAACAATCAATAAAATGAAGAAATTGGGAATCAACGGTAGCTTGAGCAGTTCTTTCGATTCTAGCTCACTGGTCGAAATATAATGGATGTCGTTGGAGATTTCTAGGCACCCATATTAACGTCTACGTCAGGAATAGCCCAAAGAGGCCACTTGAGACCGTTGATGATACAGCTCTACTTCAATGGCGTGTTTTAAGTGGCTGAAGACACCTGGTCTTTCACGGACGATCCCGAAATATTTTGCACACCCGCTCAATTGAGGATTAAAGATTTTCAGATTTCTCCAAAGACATCACGAAACCTTCGCTGATTGTGCTACAAAAAAATAAGATCGTATGGAAAAATTATATGAAAATGTTGTGCAATGAACGAAATGAAATAGCGAAACATTTTGTTTCATTCGCTAAAAATAGTTCCGTCTGCACGGAAAAATTTCGTGCAAAATGTGCACTAAATATGTAAATTTAAACGTGTCATTACTAATTTTCAATAAGAAGAATAAGTTACCTAAATGAATTTAACAAGAGAATTGGACATTAATATCCTTTTTAGTTCGACCGAGGTCCAACTAAAAAGCAGCCTCTGTTACAAATTGTCCAACCAGCGAATCACGACTGTGATAGTTTCAACATGTCACATATCCACCATTTGTAGTATACATCAATTCCAGTAAACAAGTGAATAAAAATGGACAGGCCGTCATTTTTAATACAAAAATATTCAGTAAACTCTATTTTATATTCTTCTTAAGGAAAATTGTTGATAAGTTAAGAAATAAAAAAAAACAATTAAAGTAAGGCAACAAACCACTGATATATGACCTTTTTAAGTAAACATTCCAACTTTTATTCACTTTTTTTAATTTACACGTTATAGTTAACGTTAGGTAGATAACCCTATTTTCATATTTTTTCAGCGTAGATTATAAATAACACCTTTTGTACATTATATTTGTGTAATGAAATGGTAAGGTTTTCTTTAAAACAGCGACACTTCCAATCGCAATTTTTCTCGAATCTCTCGATGGATCATTTTGAAATTCACTGAGAAGATGCTTGGATACTATATATTTGGTTTGGCCATTTTTTGTTAATAATGGTCTTAGACACACCGTGATAATTCTTTTGACATACTATTGAGCAAAATCTAACCATCATTTTTACATTTCTTACAAAAGAAATGTATAGGATTCGCTCAAACTTTGAAAACTTTTTCCGATGCCCGGAGGGCCGAGTCTCATATACCAATCGATTCAGCTCGATAAATTGAGACAATGTCTGTATGTGTGTGTATGTATGTATGTACAAAATGTCATGTAATTATCTCAGCAATGGCTGAAGCGATCTTAACGAAACTAGTTTCAAATGAAAGGCCTAACGTTACCATTTGACACTATTATTTTTGTTTTTCGATATGTTGTTTACTTTCTGAGATATGGGTGATCTTGTCAAAACAAAACAGTTTTAAGCGAACAACTTTCGAACAAAGCGATCACATTGCTAGATTTAGGTTATTTATACTGGTTATGGCGTAAAAATTACTACTTACATTATTTATAATAAGGACGTAAGGAATCAATATATCGCATAATATACCTTTAAATTCAAGGTCACGGCACAAAACAGCATTTGCCATTTCTCCCACGCCCCCTCCCTCTTTCTCTCTCTCTCTCTCTCTCTCTCTCTCTCTTTCACTTACTCTCTCTGTCTCTCTCTCTCTCTCTCTCTCTCTCTCTCCTGTCCTTCGTGTTCGTGGTAACTGTCACGACTCACATATTTCTAGCTGTTTCTCTATCCTTTTCTAAGTTGTGTGATAAGATCTTCTGATAACCTGAAACTTTTATTTATGTTTATTGTATTAGTAAGAACTATTATGAAGAATAACGGATCAAAGCCCAAAAATATCCACGAATTAGATCCAGGAAAAGAAGTCTCCTACAGACCCCATTCTCGATGGGTAGGTAAAATGTTTCTTCTAACTTATCGTTGTCCATTTTTGTTCTATACTAAGTAAAATTCAATTGATGTTTCAATGGCAGTCACAATTCGTAGAGAGGCGTTGGATGTACTGTGTACTGAAACGTTTGATCTGACTACATTTTTGTTATACACATTACTGTGTAACAACAAATGAACACGAAGGTATCCTTTTCATGACCAATGTAACTAGAAACATATTTATTCGCAGAAAATAAAGACTTGTAATGTTTAGCATGCCTATCCATCAAGAGCTGTTTTATATCAAGTGACACTTTCAATAGCGGTTGCGTTTCCAATAAATTAAATACTTATCCTGAAAATTTGAACCATTTATTTTTCATAGTATTGGTTTGTATACGACTCATTTATCCATATCTCCTGAACGAGAATTCCGAACGAACCAATATACACACTATAAGCACAGACCTACCAGAAATAACACTAAGAACAATTCATTGAAAAAAATGTGACCATCACTTCGAAATTAATTTCGCTTTGCACACTATCACCGCCTGGTGGCGATCTTTTGAACTCTACCATCTGTTTGACACTTTCATGTATTTGACATGGCGGTGCATTGGTATGCGTAAGTGTTTATTATAGACCACAGCAACTAAAACAACCATTAATCATACGGAAGAGACGCCGAATTCCGAGAAATGAATAGATTTCTTTGCAGGAATCTACACTATGTGAGCAAGAAGGATTATCTATCATTAACACAGAATGTGATTGATTTCAGCAGAAAAACATGATTAAATCAGTGCGCAATTTGCCATCGTCGTTGCGGTACACTTAGATGCCCACTGTTTTCTCCTGCTCCCTAAACAATATTCTCAAAAATATTTACGCCCCCGTTTTCGTCATACTCACTTAAAGTCTTGATTTCAAGACGAACGATTATGAAAAGCAATTGTAGAACCCAAGTTTTATCCTTGTTTCAATCTAAAACTGTTTATTTGGCACAATAACAGTAACGACAATATTGCTTATTGCTTTGAAAGTTGGATTTTTGATGCACGCTTTTTCACGGTTGCCAAATGAAATGATATGAAATCGGCAAAAAATTAACTTTTTCCATCAAATTTATTGTAAAAACCGGGATACTGGCAGCCACGCTAACCTTTCAGCTACTAAAAGTAAGAAGAAGTTTGTTTTTGACACTTTTCTATGTCAATAATTTGTCAGGTCGAAGGAGTTGCATTTTTGATCACACTTTTGATTCATCATACTTTCATACTGTGCAGTTCGATTTGATGGGAACTGCGCAATAACAGCCGCTCAATAGTGTGCGTTTGGGGCATTCTTGTCTATCATGTCATATGGTTACGCGCCTCTTGCGGTGAGCACGGAAAGTAATGAGCATGATAAATTAACGTTTGAATAAGCCGTTAAATTTTCTCAACACATTAGTGACCTCGAGTGTCATGTCTGGTAGGTCTGTGCTATAAGGATGACTGGAAAGAGAGTACATTATTTTCACCTGAATACACGGCATTTGTACTATCCACATATCCTAGCAACTTCACACTATTTACAACAATGCAAATGAAAATTTTGAAAGTTCTATCTGTCTCATTCACGAATCGCATTCTTTTTCTGTCGCTCTCCGTTTAAGGGGTTTGGAAGCATATGTGACCTTGACTTACTTTACTATTTCCAAATGCGCATATTTGGGTATTCTGCAGAAAAATCTTTTTTTTTTGAATATGTGACCAAAATGACAACTTTGAATTCCAAAAGAAATTGAACGTTCCAGGTTCCTGATAACTAATGAAGGTCCATCAATAAGGTAGAAACACCAGATAATTTTAAACGACACCGCCAAGAAAAGAACAAAGAAAACAAAAAGGTGAAAACAAAAAAGAATGAAAACTTAAGAAAGTTCTTTGCATATTAATTAGCCATTTTTCAGATGATAACAAAACAATTTATAACATTCGGATACAATAGTTCTCAAATTCGTACAATCCGGTTTATTCATTTACTTTATTCAAAAATGGTTTTTAATTTCATTCTAAATAGTCAATTTTTTCAGTTTCTTCATTTCATGGATTTTATTCGTCTTGATTATTTTATTCATTTTTAATATTTGACTAGTTTTAAGTATATGATTTTTGCATTTTAATTATTTATTTTATTCAGCATTCTCTTTATTCATTTTGTTCATTTGGGTTCATTTAATCAAATTTATTCATTTCATATTTTGGATTCACTCTGATCAGTTCATTTTAACTACATTTTATTCATATCATTCATTTAACTTATTTTATTCATTGTTTTCTTTCTATGTACTCTTTGTTATTTTCTAGTTCATACATGTTTTTAGTTTATTTATTTAAATAATTTGATTATTTTTCAGATTTATTCATTTCATCCAAATTATTTATTTGACACAATTTTTTTTTAATTAATTTATAACTTTTTAATATCGCCGTATTTTTCATTTTAATCAATTAATTTTTTCTTGTTAAATGAATGAATCAATTCTATTTGATTTGTTTATTTGATTCGTTTGTTTTATTTATTCATTTTATTCAATTAATTCATTCTTTTATTAGTTTTATTCTTTCATTAATTCCAATCATTTTATTCATTCTATTCATTTTATACATTTCATTCATTTGATTCATTGTTTCCACTGGATTCATTAAATTCGTTCCATCCATTTGAATAATTTGTTTCATTTGATTCATTTGATTTAATTGATTCATTTGATCCATTTGATTCATTTGATTTATTTGATTAGTTTGATTCATTTGATTCATTCGATTCATTTGATTCAATTGATTCATTTGACTCACTTGATTCATTTGATTCGTTTGATTCGTTTGATTCGTTTGATTCATTTGATTCATTTGATTCATTTGATTCATCTGATTCATTTGATTCATTTGATTCATTTGATTCATTTGATTCATTTGATTCATGTCATTCATTTGATTCATTTGATTCATTTGATTCATTTGATTTATTTGATTTATTTGATTCATTTGATTCATCTGATTCATTTGATTCATTTGATTCATTTGATTCATTTGATTCATTTGATTCATTTGATTCATTTGATTCATTTGATTCATTTGATTCATTTGATTCATTTGATTCATTTGATTCATTTGATTCATTTGATTCATTTGATTCATTTGATTCATTTGAATCATTTGAGTCATTTGATTCATTTGATTCATTTGATTCATTTGATTCATTTGATTCATTTAATTCATTTGATTCATTTGATTCATTTGATTCATTTGATATATTTGATATATTTGATTCATTTGATGCATTTGATCCATTTGATTCATTTGATTCATTTGATTCATTTGATTCATTTGATTCATTTGATTCATTTGATTCATTTGATTTATTTGATTCATTTGATTCATTTGATATATTTGATATATTTGATTCATTTGATGCATTTGATCCATTTGATTCATTTGATTCATTTGATTCATTTGATATATTTGATATATTTGATTCATTTGATTCATTTGATCCGTTTGATTAATTTGATTCATTTGATTCATTTGATTCATTTGATTCATTTGATTTATTTGATTCATTTGATTCATTTGATTCATTTGATTCATTTGATTCATTTGATTCATTTGATTCATTTGATTCATTTGATTCATTTGATTCATTTGATTCATTTGATTCATTTGATTCATTTGATTCATTTGATTTATTTGATTCATTTGATTCATTTGATTCATTTGATTCATTTGATTTATTTGATTCAACTGATTCATTTTGTTCATTTCTTTAATTTTAATAATTTCATAATCAGTCATTCCACTTTTTTATTTCGTTCAATTTGTTAGTTTGAGTCAATTTAATTTGTTCAATTAATTTTATAACTATTTTTAAATTTTGACTAATTTTTCATTTAACATTTTGTATAAATCATTGTACTCATTTTATGAATTTGAAAACATTTTGTTTTGTATTTTTTGCTTAATTATGTTTATTTTGGTTCGTTTTAATGATTTTCTATATTTTATTCAATTTATTCATTCAGGACCAGAAACTGCAAACTAATAAACGATTTCTGCAAATTAATGAATGATCCAACAGTGACATGTGTAAGAAATGTCTCATCTCACTGCTAGGTGGATGAAGTTGGTTTTTATATTGTAACGACATTTAATTAGCAAGAGGCTGGAAGGTGTGAAATATTTTTCAATATTAAGAGCCATAGTACTTAAGGAAGAGCAAGTATTTAAAGTAAAAATGTTTAGAAATGCGTGGAGTAGGGTCATATGAACTAGCTTAGTTTCCCGGCTACTTAACTCTTTGTCGTCAGCAACGCAGGAGTCAGGAGTTTTTGGCATTAAATGCGAAACACCTGAGCCTGCGGCATGTCCGGACAAGCGTAAAGTCACTTTAATGACTTATGCTGTCGGAACCGGTAGCTAACCATCATTTCACAAAATAACATAGTTCGTGGGAGTCAAGCACTGATACACAACCATGCATTGCTAGGACCCATGCAAAACTGACTCAGACATCACTTGGTTGAAAATTTAATAACCTCTTTTAACAAAGCCGGATTCACTAGCAGTCTTCGACAAAGTTGTGGACAATTAAATTATCTTTCTTTTTTTTACTTACAGTGATAATGCGATGCATACAGTGCAACCTAGCGGCGAAAACGCGATCTAGTGGGTTTTCTCCATGTAAATTGTTACATCCCTTACAATCATCAGGCACGTTGGTCCGGTAGTTAGACATGTCCGAAATGCTTTCAAAATGCAAGTACTCATGGTACGACTAGGAATCGACTCAGGGGTGGGCCGATCGATTAATCAAAAATTCATTATTTTTCTGGGCAGTCTAATGTGTAGCCTGTCGATGCCTCCCCTGCCAATCCCACTCACCTAGCATTTCAAAATATGATCACTTGAAGATGACATTGAACTCGTGCTGATTAAGCTAATTAAATATTATCCTTATTTGTTTAAAGTTTGTTAGCATCGACTTTCGTGATAGTCGTGGGATACGTGCTAAGTATAATAAGAGCGTAATGAGACATTTCCACAACTATATTGAACATAACCAGCTAATGAAGCATAGTTTGAATAAATGAGAAAGGCACAATCGCACCACTAGGTGGACTAAAACAGATTTTCACTTTAATATTACCATGACTGTTTCGAAAAAATTTCCGTAACAATGTTAGGTATTTAGACCATTTGGGCATAAAGTGGTCGGTATTAAGTCAGACCGGACTAAGTGACAATTTATTGATTTCGAGAAAAACGAGTTTAAAGTTTGAATCGCAGCATCTTTTACATTATAATTGGAAATTAATTTTCGCCATAATTCTTGCTTATTATTACATATTTTACTAAATATGGTAAAAGTCGAATGTAGCTGAAGAAATTTTTCATCCAGTTGTATCATTATCTTATTTCTATATGTTTTGCGATTTCGTCCGGTCTGACGTAACACCGACCAAGTATCCTACACATGGTGCCAAAATTACCCTTCTTCTCCCACCAGCTGATCAAGACGACCAAACCAAGTCTCAAACCGCATTTGCTGGTTCTAATAGTTAAAGTTTTCGATGTTTTCTTTTACAAAATTTTAGAACTCGAATGATGATTTCGTTTCTTGTATATGGTGCCATGTCATGTGTAATAATAATGTAATATATACATAAAATTGCAAAAATTCTCGGCTCGTAGTTTCGGACCATGTTTCGCTACTTTGAAACCACCATTTTGAATTTTATACAGGTTCTGATCTTCGCGCGTGAATAATAAACACATTTAACCATCAAAGCCGATATTTCTTAACCCTTTTAATTATTCCACCAAAATAACAAACTTTACCTTATTTTGGTCCAAAAGGAAAAGAACATTCCTTTTATACAATAACAAATGATTACTTGAAACGACTAATGGCCTAACGGTTTTCCTCTTAGTTCAACTACATATTCAGAACATTGCTTTCAGCTGATTCGCCACCGATACAGAAATTTTAATTATTCGATTGAGTGTTCATACCATATTTGAACAAAATTTACGTTAAAGGGCTTTCTTTAAACACATTCGAAACAAAATGTCACCTGGATTTCACAAGCTATCGATGGTTCTTAGAAAAAAAAAGTTACTGCGAACAGGACCGCAAATGTCATAATCCATGTAAGACATATTTGCTTCCCTGTGCTGCAAAATGCTGCTATGTCCTGGAGGATTTTCGCGTGGGTACATTAACAACTACTTTGGTACGTTTTCAACTCCAACCCCACCATACCATTCGCAGATTTTTTCCTCCCATCGGAAGAGTACCAGAAACGAAATAACCATTTCATGCTCCATTAGGGCCGGCGGAAATAGTATAGCAATGTGATGTGGATTATATAGCATTTCAGCTGTTCAAGGTTCATCTTATAAGTAGACAAGACGATGTTGAGCAGAAATGCGAAAGGATAATCCCTTTGCTGACATATTACATCCTATCGAGGCTATAAATGCTGTGCACAGCTGCAAATTCACTTACCATCGATGGGTAAAAATGTGTTCGAGTATGTCTGGGATCTTGTGTTTCTGTTGATGTAAAAGGATTTCACATCAATCGGTTTATAACAGTTATGGCGGAATATTAACTTCCTGTTTCGAGAAAACGTATAGTCGGTTCTTTGCGTTAAAAGGGCAAGTTGTGCAATGTTATGGGGACAGAGACTGCAAATATTTGTACACCGCGGTTACATGGGTGGCCCTCGACCACAAACTACAATTATCTAGATACAAAAAGCAAAAAAAAAACTCATGAAAAAATAAATTCATGCATGAAACCGCAGCTATTCTTTTACAAAAATGAATATTTAGATTCAGATAATGGTTCTATAAAAGCACTAGACAATACCAGAATAAATTCGACGGTTGCTTCCCCCCGAATATATCCAATTTAAAATATTGCATATTCCAACCACGCCGCTGTAGCACACGGTGACCATAAAACGAACGATGCAAATATACACCCTTTTGCATTACACAGCCCTGCTGGCTGCGAAATGGACCGCAGATTTGCATCAGATAGGGTAACGCAAGTATTTTGGACAGCTACCGTGTTTTGTATTTTTGGTCATATAAATAATATTATGGAAGTAATAGGTAAACTATTCTTTTTAAAATATGAAATATTCTTTTCAAAGTAGTATATTTTAATGGGCATAGTCAAACACATACATTGAAACGCTACAAATTAAAGAAGATGGTACTGTAGTATTTTCCTCTATCATCAGTCAATCAAAAAGATAATCAGATTCAGATTATGCTACATGCGCTGAGCGGAATAAACGGCCATAATTTTTTGCGAATACAATCACGGTGGCATTTTTTGAAAACGATTTTCGCTATATTTTCAATAAAAAAACACAGACAATTCTCAACATGAGAAACAAATTAAAGTGAATGAACGAGCGGTTTAGATTTTCTGTTAAATGCACAAAAGATTTCAATAAGAAGAAAAATACCCTCTGAGCAAATGGCTGTGGTGCCAATCGTATTTTCGTATATTTTTTGTTGTACGTAATTATAGCATGATTATTACGCTGCTAAATAAAATTTATACAGTATTTTTGCTGAAGTAAGCAGTCAGTATAATATCAGTAATAAAATGTATGCATCCTCAGATCTCAAATTTGGATATGTCTAATTTAAGTTCTCAAGAAAAAAATATTTTTGCGAAGTGAGCTCGGAAATTATTAAAATATTTATATTTTCGTTGTGACCAAAAATACATTTTTTTATGTTTCGAAACACATTTTGGTGATTTAGAAATAGCCCTTCTAACTAAATCCTCATACAAAAATCTGTTGATGTATCCAGATATTCTAAATCGTAATTATTTTATTTTTATTGTATTTATTTATTTTATTTATTATTATTTATTTGAGCCTGTTACCTTTAAGGTCATTCACCCTTTGGTAAACCGCAATATTTTCAGATAGTTGTACAATGAAGTCCACAAGCAATATAGCCATATATCTGAATACCCCCGCTACCTTAGATGTTACCATAAACCGTACCACAAACATACACAGTGAATATTTTTCACGCCATTCCAAATCCCCAATCAGACCGATCATGAATAATGTATGTTTTCAGTTGCCATTCGTTTGCACATGAAAATTAGATTATAGGAAGATGCTGTGGGTGTTTCACACATTGAGAATCTTTTTCTGGAAGAACATCGCCTGTTACCGGACATAAAAGAATCGATTTTGTAAGTCATCCAGCTTCGTATCTCGACAATTGCAGGATTCCAGGATGTTAGATAACTCTGTTATGATGTTTTCAGTTCGTGGGTAGTGAAATGCTTTAAAACTGTTTTATTTTTGTGTAGCTTTCTTTAATAATTTACGATTACAATCAAAGTTAACTTCGCTAGGGTTAGATGTTATATTTTTTTCAGTTTGATACTTAGTGAAACGATTCCCGAATTTGTTCAAAGTAATTCGAACAAATACTAACCCAAAAGATAGATTTTATGGGAACTGTTCGAGCTACGTGTTTGTACTGTGCTGTAAATAAATTTAAATTTAGCACAAAATTCACAAATATTTTGGTTTCTAGAATAATAGACAGAAAAGGGTTAAGTAGAATAAATCGAGAATGGCGTGTGTTGTATAACTATTTGGGGAGTTGGTCCCCAAGGTTATTAGACAAAAACTGCTGTGTTTCGTTACACCTTTGTTCAAAGGACAAGATAATTAAATTTGAATGTTGTTCCAATTTAATAAATATTAAACAAACTTTCCAGTTGTAAAGTTTCCAAATCTACGTCATCCGATTAGGTTTCGATTGCAACTCCATAAAGGAAGGAAATTTTAAACAGGATAAACAGAACAGAAATAATGAACAGAATAAACAAAATAAAAAGCAAAAACAGAATAAACAGAATAAACAGTATAAAGATTACGAGATCATTCAATGAGTTTCATAGTCGCAAAATGCTTAGGGCGGAAGTTTTCCGTGACTTAACTTTTTGTCGATTTCCGTCAACATAAGTCATTAAAAAAGTGACTTTACGCTTGTCCGGACATGGCGCAGACTCAGGTGATTCGCATTTAATGCTCCTGCGATGTAAAAAACAAAGAGTTAAGTAGCCGGGAAACTCTAAGCTTGCTAATTGACCCTACTCCATGATTTTTAAACTTTCTTACTTCAAATCCTTGCTCTTCCTTGAGTACTATGTCTCTTAATATTGAAAAATATTTCACCTTCCAGTCACTTGCTTATTAAATGTCATTACAATATAAAAATGTAGAAATGAACATAATAAACAGAATATATAGAACAAATACAAGAAATATAATGAACAGAACAAACATTATCAATAGAATACATACAGAAGATAGAGAGCAAAAGGAGAAGACAGAAGACAGAAGACAGCAGACAGCAGACAGCAGAGAGAAGACAGAAGACAGAAGACAGAAGACAGAAGACAGAAGACAGAAGACAGAAGACAGAAGACAGAAGACAGAAGACAGAAGACAGAAGACAGAAAACAGAAGACAGAAGACAGAAGACAGAAGACAGAAGACAGAAGACAGAAGACAGAAGACAGAAGACAGAAGACAGAAGACAGAAGACAGAAGACAGAAGACAGAAGACAGAAGACAGAAGACAGAAGACAGAAGACAGAAGACAGAAGACAGAAGACAGAAGACAGAAGACAGAAGACAGAAGACAGAAGACAGAAGACAGAAGACAGAAGACAGAAGACAGAAGACAGAAGACAGAAGACAGAAGACAGAAGACAGAAGACAGAAGACAGAAGACAGAAGACAGAAGACAGAAGACAGAAGACAGAAGACAGAAGACAGAAGACAGAAGACAGAAGACAGAAGACAGAAGACAGAAGACAGAAGACAGAAGACAGAAGACAGAAGACAGAAGACAGAAGACAGAAGACAGAAGACAGAAGACAGAAGACAGAAGACAGAAGACAGAAGACAGAAGACAGAAGACAGAAGACAGAAGACAGAAGACAGAAGACAGAAGACAGAAGACAGAAGACAGAAGACAGAAGACAGAAGACAGAAGACAGAAGACAGAAGACAGAAGACAGAAGACAGAAGCCAGAAGACAGAAGACAGAAGACAGAAGACAGAAGACAGAAGACAGAAGACAGAAGACAGAAGACAGAAGACAGAAGACAGAAGACAGAAGACAAAAGACAGAAGACAGAAGACAGAAGACAGAAGACAGAAGACAGAAGACAGAAGACAGAAGACAGAAGACAGAAGACAGAAGACAGAAGACAGAAGACAGAAGACAGAAGAATTTCATACTAATTGACACGCAAAACTGTAATTTTATTACAGAATATAATTCTCAAAATGCGATAGTTTACGAAATATTTGGAATTTTGCTCCAACAAAAACAATTAATTCATGTAATTATGTCCTTTTTAAAAGTTATTCGAGTACCCCATCATAAATTGTCAAAAGTCTAATGTTTATCGTTTTAGAGATATAAAAGAAGCTTTTTCAGTGTATTTGGATCATGGAGAAGCTTTTAATAAAAAAGTTTTCCTAACAACCACTTTTGACAAATTTTTATAATTCATACTATTTGCAGCCAAAAGTACAATTTTATTTTTGAATATGATTCTAAACGCCATTTTAAATCAAAATGCTTATAACAAAAAAATTCTGAAATGTAGTAGTTCTCGAGATATTTTAAATTTTGTTGTAACAACACAATTATTTTGTTTTATTACGACCTTTTCAGAAGTTATTCGCGTTTCTCTATCGACAACAATTATTTTTTGTAAGGCCCATAACATTTTTCTATAACTTTCCCATTGACATCAAGGCGATATTGTAAACCGTTTGAAAACTATACAAAAACAATCAAAATATAATCTCGCCCACCTACCGGATGCTCCGGCACTGACACCCTCGGCGTAGTAGCCCTTTCTCAACAGACGGTGGATTCGGTCGACAGGCAACCGGAGATCTGCACGATACGAGCTGGATTTTGGATTTCCATTCAGCTCCTTTGCCGTAT
This sequence comes from Topomyia yanbarensis, assembly GCF_030247195.1. Lineage (NCBI taxonomy): Eukaryota > Metazoa > Arthropoda > Insecta > Diptera > Culicidae > Topomyia > Topomyia yanbarensis. The sequence continues at coordinate 367,935,910 of NC_080671.1, read as the reverse complement.
GCAGACATGGCGAGCGTATGTATGGTGTAGCCAGCATGAATGCAATATACGCAAGATGCCGCCTCGCTTACAATCCCCGGTTTTGTACTAAGTTCTGTTTATGTTAAAAGCCAAATGGACTGGTCGTCGAATGAAATTAGTTTACTTTAATCGTCAAAGAGGAGCTTCGAACAGAAACTGTTCATGATTTGCTGTAATTAACGGGAATCAATCAAAAATGTCAGTATGTCAGGTGATTTGAAATCGAAAAATGAGCGTATGTCAGGTGATTTGAAATGGTCAATGGTGCTGATCAGGGCTCTGGGTGGGAGATTTTTGTTCGCATTGGCCTCCGTTACTAGCACTCAGCTGTACATTACTACAGTCAGTCCACGGGCCTGGCTGATTCCTAATAATCACCTTCTCTCCCGGTGTTTAAATGTAAGCTCTCGCCATCCAACAAAGTTGAATAATTGAAACCGACTAAAATCACAAACTTTTTTGTTGAAGATTTGCTACTTTCCAACCATCAGTAACAAAAATAATTGCCTCTGCCAGTAGTAGGTAACGACACAAACAGATTCATCCACCAGCCGTGCACAGCTCACAAATATTTTCTTGTCGGTATTGCACAGACCTTTGAGGAGATGCCCTGTACGCTCCAAATAGCTCAACACGAATGATGATGAAACAAATCTGTTGGGGATAATATTGAAAACTATTCATCATTTAATGTTCGGTTGGTGTACCAGATTGATGGTTCTGACCGAGATAAGCTGAAAATTTTCACCATTTCCGAGTAGATATCGTAGGATTTTTCAAAATATTTTTTCGTTATTAATGTATGTCATACATACTTCAAAATTTAATATAACATTACTGAACATATTTTCGACAAAATGGCGAAGAAATTTATAAAATCCATGTAGTACAAGAAAAGAAATAAACATTCCAAACTTTTCTTCTGAAATTTTGAAAAGGGGCCCCTATATTGTAAGGTTCGTCGCACTACAAAATTATGATGTTCAATGAAAGGGGTTTATTTTCTTAGCACAATACGTTTTGCACAGTTTAAAGTCTGAATAAGAATGCCCGCTTCTCCTTCGAGACGTTTATTGAAAAGGTCCGACTAGTTGGCCGGCGTATTAGTGTTAGTGTTACTTCTTATCGATAACCTTTCGTCAGGGTTAAGGATGGCGTACATTGTACACTGAACTAAATATTAACCTATTCGAAAATAGAATAGTAATAGAAGCTATCGTATACATTACAGCTCTTCCCTCTTACAAGCAGTAAATATATAGAATTATTCGGAACAAAACAAAATAATTATTTCAAAAATTTAAATTCACTTCAAATTATAATCGATAATTCAAAATAATAAACATTACCAAAATATGAAAGTTTTATCTTTTTCGGTCTTTGCCAATCGTACTCTCTTCGAACGTCTTACACCGACATTTGGCGGCTCTTCTGATAAATGCTTCCGTTTATTCCCTCTGGAAAGTACTTCGTCTTCCGGATATCCTTCAAATGGTTCTTCGATGTCGCTGCTGCAGGAATTCCCGCCTGGTATCCGGAGTGGCACCATCACGTTTGGTTGTACAGACTTATCCGCGCTGTCCTGACGCAGTTGCGTCCGGTGTGCCATAATTGTTGAGCTTCCAACTGCAACCTGGAATGTATTTTGAGAAAACTTTTTTAAAAAGATTGCCTTTAACCATCTAAACTGATTTTTGGAGTTATGGTTTTTATACCAAACCACATCTCCTGCCGTCAGTCTGTCCAAAGGATCGTTTTCAATTTTGCTTTGAATCCTTGTATTTTTTGCATCATTAGCAGAATTTGCCGGTGTTAGTATGTTATGCTTATAATGTCTTTTCGAATGTAGTAGGTCAAACAAGGTCTTCGGAAGATATGAGAAAATCTTCTCTGATGGGAATGCACCATCTTTTGTCAAGCAATTATTTCTATAGTTAATTTAAAACAAACTTATCAGGTTCTCCAAATTCATATTTGCAAAAGCAGGTTCCATAAAGAACTTTTTCAACACTTCTTTCACGGTTCTAACTAATCTTTCCGCCTGCCCATTACTAGGGGGTGATAAGGCGGACTTTTTAAAACTTTTATTCCTTGTCCTTGTAGAAAATCAACAAAAGAATATGAATTAAATGGAGGACCTCCGTCCAAAACTAAAACATCTGGTAGCCCAAAACGAGCAAAAAACGCTACCAATTTTTTTAAAACCTTAGTGCAATCAGTGCCACTTTTCATCCATTCCATCTCCACCCATTTTGAAAAATTATCTACAATCAATAAAAAGGTGTGATGAGAAAAATGAAAAAAAAATCTATATGAATTCTACTAAAAGGTTTAGTAGTCGGAGTCCATTCAGACGCAATTTTGGGTTTATGTACTATGGCCATACTGTTACAAATATCGCAACCTGACACATATTTTTCAATATCAGAATTTATCCCAAACCAGTAAACTAAACGTCTAGCCAATTGTTTCATTCTAACTATGCCGGCATGGTTGGCATGTAATAGTTTAAGTGCTTCACCTTGCATTTGCTGTGGTAACACCACTCTGTCCTGGTACAATAAGCAATCGTCAACCAATTCCAAATCATTCTGATTAGAAAAAATATTAACAAAGCGTCTATTTTTTTGGCCATCCATTTAGCATGTAATGAATTATTTTTGAAGAAATTCGTCATTTTTAGTCATTTTTGCTATCGCTCTCGAATCCATAGGAATCTCCTTACCAAAATTTGTGCTTTTTATTAACTCTTCATCTAATGCTTTGGAGGAGGTTCTCTTCCAATGAAAATCTCGAACAAAAATCTGCATTTCCCATTTTGGAAAAAGGTCTGTATTGAATTTCAAAATCATAAATTGCTAATTCCAAAATATATCGTTGTAACCTTGTAACGTATATCGAGTTCTTACCCTCTTTGCCGAAAATGCCCACTAGTAGTTTGTGATCAGTAAAAATTTGAAATTTGTTTACATAAAGAAATTTGTGGAATTTTTTATAGTAGAAACCAAAGCCAATGCTTCCAGATGTAAAATAGGATATTTTCTCTGCGCTGTATTCAATGAAAATGACGTGAAACATATTGGTTTTTCAATCCCGTCCACTAGATGCGCAATTACTCCGCCCAGGCCAATGCCTGACGCATCAGAAACAACAATTATTGGTTTGTTTGGGTCATAAAATTCTAAAAACTTTGCACCCATGAGAGAGTTTTTACTCTCCACAAAAGCTTTTTCGCAATTCGCGTTCCATATAAACTTTGCATCATTCTTGAGCAGATTATATAAATGATATAATTTTGATGATAAATGTGGTATAAATTTATTATAATAGTTGATCGAACCTAAAAAGGATTTCAGTTCGGTTACATTTGTTTAAGCCTTAGCATCCCTAATAGTTGAAATTTTGTCCTCACATGGCAATAGTCCATTCTCACTAATGTCTAAAATATGGTAACTCAGGTACATAAAATTTGCACTTTTCCCAATTTACTTTAATGTTGGCTGCTGACAATTTTGCCAATACACAATTCAGTTTTCTTACACAGTCATTCAGATCTTTACCTGCAATGAGAACATCGTCCAAATAACAAAAAACATTTTCAATTTCCTCCAGCACCTGATCCATTACTTGTTGAAAAATGGAGGCGCTTGATGATGCACCCTGTGGTAGCCTGTTATAAGTGTATAGCCCTTTCAAGGTATTTATAACCATGAATTTCCTAGACCTTTCAGACAAGGACAATTGTGTGTAAGCACCTTCTAGATCAAGAGCACAAAAAACCTTGCACCCTGCCAAACCGGCAAATAAATCTTGTGGTACAGGTAACGGGTAAGATGATGATGATGATGGTCCCACCTCATACCCCCACAAAGGTGTGAGCTGAACGAGTTATCTAGAAGATAATTAATATTTTGAATCATGACAAGACCAGTTAACAAAAAAAACGGACTGGTTCAATTTACAGACATAGCCTTTCCTTCAAAAGAACGTAACCAGATATATTTCGAATATTCCATCAACAACCAGGGTCCATCAAGAAAATTTCCATTCCGGGAAGATACTTGATAGAATCGGGAATTGAACCCAATAGCTTCCATTTCTGATAATTCTCTGTAAGACTCCTCCCGCCTGACCAAGACATCGGTACTACCACCTGCTAAGGTGAGAAGTGACGAGCCTAGTGGCAGTGCAGAGTCTAATCGAGTTATATCATCCACATCAGGCCCCTTTATTGAAAGTTGCGTACCACTAACCCAAGGCAATCCAGGGATATTCCTTTTCGGGAATACCCTGGATTGATCAGGAATTGAACCCGATATCTTGTTTTATCAGAAGAAATCACCAAGCCCCCCACTCAACGAACCAACTCCGTTATTGCCGCTATGGCAGCAATAACCGAGATTAACTCTATTGTCGAGCAAAGCCAGCAAAGCAACTCCATCTTCAAATCAGACCCTGATCACAACAAAAGTCTAAAAGCTTCAATTCAACCCGATGAGCTCTTAGTACTGGTCACCATGTTCGATTTCAAGTTAGTCTCTATCTGTTTATCGCGCGCGTGGCTCAGACTTCTGTAGACATCTCATTATTTTTAAAAACTATAATAAACAATTAACAAAAATCCATCATCATCATAGCGAATATAATAACTTAGTGTGACTAAATGCAAATAATAGAAGAGAAAAAAAAATACAATCTTCGTGGTATTACATAGTTATTCAAATAACTCCAAAATATAAAAATTCAAAAAATCTGTCTACAAAGCAGATTTTACGTGTGAAATACATAGTGTTTTGAACTCCGCTAATGTTGCCGCACGTTTAATATGTCTAGGCATCGAATTGAAAAAACTTATTCCTTTGTACAACAAGGAGTTCTGTGATCTACTAAATAAAAAGTTAGGTGTTCTTGCATCAGACGCGTTTCTAGTGTTGTACCTATGCACATCACTTCCTCTTTCAATTCGATCACACAAATATCGAGGTAGCATTCCATTAATAATTTTAAAAATGAACACCATTGTTAAGTAATAAATTCTTTGCTTCACAGAGAGCCATTGTAATGCGCTTAGCATGAAACTAGAGGAAGTGTATCTGTTACATTTTAAAATTAATCGCATGATTCTATTTTGCAATCGCTGTAACCTCAATATTTGTGTTTGATTGGCAAGAAACAAAATGGACGGGCAGAAGTCAATATGTGGTGAAACAATAGATTTATATAATAAAATTTTACTACTAATTGTTAAATCATTTTTCAGACGACACAATATACCATACTTTTTAGCAATCTTTTTGATGACATTGTCGATGTGAGACTTAAAGGTTAACTTATCATCAATGATTATTCCAAGATATTTTAATTCACTAACGCGATCAATAGTCTCACCATTTATTTCAACGTTAACGTCAGGCCTAGTATTAGCCGAAGAGATAATCATATATTTAGTTTTAGCAACATTTAACTTTAATTGTTTAAATTTTAACCAACGAGCAAGGGAATGCAAATCTTCGTTCAAATGCGCCACGGCTTCATCTATATCCTTAGCTGCAATGAACAGAACAGTGTCGTCAGCAAACAAATTTAAGTCACAGAATCGTAAAACTCGCCTAATGTCATTTATATACATAATAAATAAAATAGGACCCAAGACACTACCTTGCGGCACTCCAAGAGGATTGTCGAGAGGACTAGATACAAAATCGTTAAAACTAGTTTTCTGAGTTCTATCACATAGATAGTTTTCAAACCACTTATGTGCTATCCCTCCGATACCAAATCGCTCTAAAGTTTTCAAAAGTAAAGGTCTCGAAATTGTCTCAAAAGCGCGTTTCAGATCCAAAAATACAGCAAATATAGTCTCTTTAACCTCGATTTTCTCTTTCCACTTTGCTAACACTAGATTCAAAGCGGTTTCGCAAGAGTGTCCCTCTCGGTATCCCGATTGCTCCGGAATTAGCAAATTATTATTATTCAAATAACTCATCAGCTGGCCCTTAACAACAAGTTCTAAAATTTTCTCTAATGTGTGCAACATGTTAATGGGGCGGTACTCTTCGGCTTTATCCGTCCCAGTAACTTTGGGAATAGGAATCACAAGTGACTCCTTCCAAACTGTCGGCACGTGCCCCGTTTGTAGCGATTCATTTACAAGGTCCAGCAGATCGTGTCCGATGACATGAAAGCAATCCTGTATCACTTTTGCATTGACATTATCGATACCAGCCGATTTTCCCAAAGAAAAACAAATATCTTTCAATTGTTCAAAAGTGATTGGGTGAAATCCGTCAAATCTACAGTTAGTATTAATCGGCTGTGTTATTTCCACAGGTTCACTGACCAGCTCAATACTTTGATTGATCAGTTGGACACTGTTAACGAAATAACTGTTCAATTTTTCAGCTATTATTTCTTCAGATTGTTCTTCTATCCCGTTAAAAGTTATGGACTGCGAGGAACTACGTTTAGGTTTAATTAAATTCTTTAGGATTTTCCATAACTCTTTGCTGTTGTTTTGATGTTGATCGATCTTCCTTTGAATATATTCACATTTGGTCTTCTTCAAGGCCCGTGAATAAATATTTCGCGCGTGTGTGTACCCATTCCAAAGACGTTCACTATTAGTTCTGCAAAATTTCTTGTACTTTTTATCCCTTTTACGTTTAAGGCGCAAAAGATCTAAAGAGTACCAGCTGTTCGAGTTATTTGAATTAACAAACTTTTGAGAAACTAAACTATTTGTACACTCTTTTAACACGTTAGTTAGAACAGCTGCCTTGTTATCCAAATTTCCATTCAATTCCGTAAAATCCATGCTTCTCGAAACCAGTTGAGACATAGCTTGTTTCGAATATCTTTTCCAGCACTTGATTTTAACTTTATCCTCTTCACGGTTAGGTTCATTCTCCAGTAAAATTGAAATTGTCTCATGGTCTGAAATTTTACAATCGGCCTCTACATACGAATGAACCCCATCAAAATTGGAATACACGTGATCTATCAATGTTCTACTGTGTCTGGAAATTCTTGTAAACTCACTAACCGTTTGCTTGACATTGAAAAACTCTGCCAACTGTTTCAACTGATTCGAATTTTGATCATTGAGCCAATCAATATTGAAATCGCCCGAAATTACATTAAGTTTACTTAAGTCAACGAAATTCTCCCACCAGTTTTCTAAAATTTCTAAAAACCGTCGATCGCTTGAACTAGGAGAATGGTATACTACTGCAAAATTTCCCATCTGCATGCCTCTTTCAACTGATATACCCAAGAACCAATTATTATCAACTGCTTCGTTTAACCGAACGTTGAATTTAATCGATTCTTTGGCGTAAATAGCAACTCCACCGGTATGTCTGGAATGAGATAGGCAAAAAGCAACTTTATAACCCGGAATGCTATACTGATCAAATGCATCAGCATCAACAATATGTGTTTCTGATATTAAAACCAACAATGGACGTTTGTTTTCTACAAGATGTCGCATTGCGACAAAGTTTGTAGATAACCCAGCTATATTTAAATACAATGTTTCAGACAACCTCTCGTTTGTTAGTTGCTATTCACTTGACCAAACGTTGCTTTTTTTCAATTCTAGCAGTCTCCGATATACTGAACACTGCTTACTAAATGCCGCATGATTTACGTCCAAATTCATTTTACGTTCATTATTCTTTTTAATACAATTAACGCATTTAAAATCCGTTGACGAGCATTCAGATGTTCTATGTGCTCCATTACATCTGGAGCATGTTTCTTTATTCACGCATCCCGTGCTCTTATGACCATATTCTCCACAGTTGAAGCAGCGCAGCACGTTAAAGGCCTCAAAAACAGAACACCTATCCCAACCAATGTTTACCGCACGGGCTGACATCAGGCTGCTATAAGTGTCCTTATCAACTTCAATTATAACATTGTATTTGTTATATTTGAAGCGTGGATTTTGGAAATTGGCAACAACTTTAACATATTCAAACGGAATACGGAATAAGTATTTGGTATGAGAGATTTGTTTATGGACACTTTACAATCAATCACCAACCTTATATCATTATTTTTCTTCATAACAACAATAACTGGAGATGCCCACTCGCTTGTCTTAATGGGTGTAATAACCTTCTCAGCTTCTAATTTATTCAAATCTTCCAATACCTTATCTTTCAGACGGTAGGGAACATCGTAGGCTTTTTTGAAAATTGGACATTCATATCTCAGGGCTAAATCTGCTTCGAAACCCACGATAGGTGGAGAAAAATCTTTAATTAACACGTTCTTAAATTTTTGCTTTTAATCTCTAATAATTTCTAAATTATTTGTAAGATTAATGTTATTATTAAGTACGTTATTTGTAAAAATTTGTCTCCAGTTGCTGTAGAATGCATCCAACAACTCTCGCCCGAATAAGGGAATGAAATTATTGTCACAATCCAAAACCAGTAATTTTAATTTAGCTTCCATACCATTGGCTTCCCCTACAATTTTTAAATTTCCCCCATTAACAACATATAATTTCCTATAACATTTTGAAAGTGGTTTTGTAAAATTTGAAAAATAATGGGACTTGCACATTACGGTCATCGAAGACCCACAATCTATCTCCATTTGGAGCATGATATTTTCAATGCAGACATTTATCAAATATGGGTTATTAATGTTATTAATAGAATAGATTTGCATGCACTGAATATCATCTGTGTCACGATCGTCGTCACAGCCCGAATCCTCCGTCTGCATCCGACTGAATATATCACCTAATCCTCGAATTGGTCCATGTTGCTGCTCATCGTCCACAAATTTCACGAAACCTCGCTGCATGTTCCTTAATTTAAAGCATTTACGTTTAATGTGCCCTTTGACACCGCAAAAATCGCATATAACATTAGAATAGTCCGGACGTTGACGCACTTGTTTCCTACGCCAATCATCCGAACTAGGGTTCTCCGAAAAATAAGGAAATTTATTTTTGTTAACGCAACCCAATCTATCTTTGATACTGCCTTTATCTCGCTGAGCCGCCTCATATGTTTTGCGTAATTTGTTTAAATAATGACCACCCTGAGCGAAAGAATTCATGGACGCGATTCGCCCGGAGTCCTGGTCAACCTGTGCACTCGCCACTGCATTCATGGTATTGGCACCAAAACTCCTTGCGTTCGTGTCCGCCATCTCCCAGGTGGTTAAAAATGTTTCCGTAGCCGCTAAAGTAATATTGCCTTCGTTTATTAAATGCTTTCTCAAGATAGGGTCGCGAACACCAGAAATTATTCTGTCTATAATGGCTGAATCTTTAAAGTAGCCAAATGAACAAAACTCCGCCTGCAGTTTCAAAGCCAGCACAAAATCTTCAATCGATTCATTTGGCAATTGAATACGATTGTTGAATTTTAGGCGTTGGATTAGATCCGATTCGGTTTTATCAAACCTTGATTTTAATTTTGTAATTATTTCCGCATAAGTTTCGGTAGTCAATCGTCCATTGGGAAAAAGCAACTTCATCTCAGAATATACGGCAGGTCCAGATAAGGAGATGAAATGTGCTTTTCTGGAAACCTCCGACACCTTATTAACGGTGAAAAAGTAGTCTAGTCTCTCGGACCAATCCGTGAAGGAACAACCCTTTCGGTAAGGTTCGATAGTAATATTCATCTGAGCCATATCGATTAAAAATTCAAGTTTAAGACTCGGGAAAAAATAATATGTATAAAATGAAACAATATTGTGAAATGAGAACCGGGGATCGTAAAAATGTATAAGGAATAATTAAGCGGCTTACCTTGCCTGCCAAGAGGAAGAAAAATCAGCTCCAACCAATAAGCTGAAAAATTTCCGTCGTCCGATAGTTATTGTGCCGATAAGCTACAAAATCCCTGTCGTCCAAAGGTTATTCAGCCAATTCAGCTGCTGGACCAAGCCACCGATACCACCCTTCAGCGATTGTCACGTGGTTGATGACCACACAAAAGCTCACCTAAATTGAATAGAAGAAACAAAAACTCTTATTTGCGTAAAACAATGAACTTTTGTACTGCCGGATGACGCCACTAAAAATGGCGTTTTCAGATGTTCAAATATTGTTAAAACTTGAAAAAAAAACGCGTTAGTTACACCTTTTTTTTAATTATTAGAATTTCGGATATTATCCATTCTTTATTTTATAGTACCACCCTACCGCGCTCACTAAATTTAACCATGAGTCCGGACTGGCTATTGTTCACTTTTTATTGTTGCACACGCGGACTGTAAATTACCAAAACTCTCTATGGCACTCGAGCCACGTAGCCAAAAAGAGAAACGCTTTAACCTGTTTCCTCGTCGCCAGATATGATGTTCAAAGAAAGGGGTTTATTTTCTCACCCGTAGGCGGTAGTGGAAATCGAGGCGGACTATAAATCCGTAAAGCAGGACCAGCGAATACCAAAGGCGTTTATGATGGTTCGGATGATCCAAATTTACAATACGTGTTGCACAGTTTGAAGTCTGAGCGAGAATGCCCTATTCTCCTTCGAGACGTTTATTGAAAAGGTCCGACTAGTTGGCCGGCGTATTAGTGTTAGTGTTACCTCTTATCGATAACCTTTCGTCAGGGCTAAGGATGGTGCACATTGTACACTGAACTAAATATTAAACTATTCGAAAGAATAGTAATAAAAGCTATCGTATACATTACAAAAATAAGTCGCTATTCAACGAAAGATAAATAGAATCCTTTTACTTTTTTGTATTAGATGGTGTTATTGTATTGTTCGTCCCTGTATGTAGCCCAGTTTTTCCATAAATAACGCATTGATAAGAGAAGTTAGATATTGTATTCGCAAAACATTAGTAATGTACTAATTGTTCGTCTGTTTCAAATGCCATAGTTTTGCTTTGATTTGTCTTTTGAGGCTTCTCGCATTGCTGTTATCCCATGCTGATGTGCTCGTTTCTTTGAGCCCTGTCACTGTCCCATGTACTTTGAGTTGTCAAACACATCGCGAAACATCATGTCCTAAATGTTCTCAATCGATATAATATCCCAAAAAAGAGTTGTAGGAATTATAAGAAATGACACAGTATATTGTTAGGTGAATTAAAGGCATTTTTTGGCCTAAAATCCATTTCAAAAGTGGCTGTGATCTAATAATATATTATACCCAATTTCCTTTATAATAACATTTACAGTGGAACATGTTCTACCATAGAGCATCAATGGTACAAAAATACAGCTACATTATCATTAGTCGATTAGTAAAGTTTCACTGAACACCCCAGAAGACAAAAAGTAAAAGACAAAAAAAAAACAGAAGCTAGACGACAATGGTAATGATAATCATAACGATACTAAAATTTCTTGTATTCCCGTGATCCACTGCTCCATCAACGAAATCTGTCCTTGAAATGCACCGAAACTCAAAATTTGCTCAAACAGTGGCAGCCAGCTTGTGCCGTGCTGTGAAGATTGCCAACGCCCGGTCGCTTCAAGATTGGCACGGGTTAATATTTAGTTAGCTGCTGGCAAATGAAAAGGGACCTCCCTTGCGGAAATGGAACGGTTCGTGGAAGACGGATTTAGGAAGCAATTTTGTTCGCGTGTCGCTACAGTTCAGGAGATTGGTGCCAATCCTACGTTGCTAGATGGGCTAATGGGCTCTCGTGGGAAGTCAAATTGTATCGTTGAGTGGCACGTGCACGTGCGTTCTTTGGTTAGTTTGGTGGTTGATGCGGAAACTTTGAGGGATAGAAATTTGTATAAAGGGTAATATATTTGTTTATTTATGTTTTATTCCTGCAACGAAGTAAAATTCAAAGAAAATAGTTTTATTACCTCGTGGCTCAGTAGGCTCAAACTCGTGTCCGAGTCAAAAATGGCGACGCGTGGTAAATTGCTTGATGTTTAGTGAATAGTCAACACAATTACTATGCATTTATCATATAGCAACTCTACATACAGGTGTACATTAGAAATGAATGAAAATAGCTGAACAGCTAATCTCATTTGAATGTGCATCTCTTACAACAACACCCCAGAAGTGAGTAAACTGCATGGTACCAACTCTGGCTGAGTGGAAAATTACACGTTGCACTGCTTGTTTACTCTAATTAAGCGTCACTATTGAATATGACGCAATAATGAATATCTCCCAGCGACACATTCGAAATGTTAGCACAACGAATGAAAATTATACCCTCAATTATGCTGTGCTAATGAGGGAATGTTAGCTTTTGTCACATGCACGTTTCCCTCTTTGATCCAGTCCCGCCTCCTGTGGAGGATCCCTTGGATGATGCGATACTGGTGTTGATGCATGATGTTGATTTTCAGTTACAAATTTGCCTCGGGTATTTCAATCCCACTTTCCGACACGGCTCAAGCAACGATGGGTGGGTGGTTCTAACTTTTTCTACATCTCCAACGGTACATAATGTGATCATCGCAGTTGTGAATTTTCTTTTTTTTTGCGCATTGTGCACAGCGAAATTTTAACCATTCTTCCCAACGGGTGCGACGCCTACACGTCAGCTCATCGAAAATTGTAGGAATGCTATGAAAACTCGTGTACTTGCACCGCATGTCAGTATGTTGTAGCGAAGTAGAAAAAGCAAAGCCTTGGTACTATATTTCGTCGTGGGACTTGACCGTTTATTTCGGAAGGTCTTGCAGTTGAACATATTATGACATAAGATAGTGCAACGATCCTGCTGACATTATTTAATTCTGTATGTTGGCGAGCCTACGGCGTACGTATAAGACTAGCGCCTTATCGTCATTACCCATTCGACTAGGGAAAGTCGAAGCGACGTGGAAAGTTGTGTGCCTGTGAAAAGCTAAGCAAAAACGGGTAATTCACAGGTGTAGTTTTTCATAGAACTACATGAAGTGCAGATATGTGTTTTTCTTTTCCAACATAACGTGACAAATTGAAAATTATTATGAAACGTTTTTCATTCACAGTTTGTGTTCAACGATAGCTCAGGTCAAGTTTCGGTAGGAGAATCATATAGTTTGGCACACTATTTGCGACAACTCTTCTGCATGCTCGTTATAGTTTTGATAACTATGAAGTCAAACATTAAATATACATGCAACACGAAAGATTAAAAGTCTGAAATGTCACAATAATATATTGTCAGAATTTACGCATTTTCGCCTTTTATACTGATTTCATGCAAAGATAAACGGCAGCACATGAAGGTTATGTGTGTAAGTAGGGGTTTGCCAACTACTCGGGTTCTTGTTTGCCCGGCGGACCCTTCTTTTCAGGGCGGCCTAGGTGCCTCTACTGGAATTTCGGATTTTCTTTACACAACAAACAAAAAAGGAAAAAACAAATAAATTAAATTTACCGACTTTATATTTTCTCCACTTCATTGCTGTTGCTGTTGGTGAGCACTGCTGCGGACGGAAAGGCGGGCGATTTCGTCCGACCGACCGGGACATCAACGGCCGAGCCCTGCCCCCCCTTGTCGCTGTATTTTTTTTTTTAAATTCTATTCTATTCCCCTTTAAAAAAGCTACGTAGCATGACATGACCCCCTACCCCCCTGTAGTCACACATCATCACAAAATACAAAACTCCTCCCTCCCCCATATAGTGTCATTTATGGATGATCCCCAAGTATGTTCAATCGATTTCTTGAACTGTTTTACATAAGAAAAACTACTTTGGTTAGCCGCTTTCAGCCTCTTCCTGAAATGATGAGTAAAGTATAACTTCACATATTTATTATGTGAAGAATTGGGGTAAAACGGGTTTATACGTTTAGTGCGGTCATTCTAACTATCTTCAGTCGATTCCCCGGAAGTTTTTACATAAGAATTGCTACGTTTCATCAGCCGCATTCAGCCTTTCGGAGAAGCACAGCTAGGTTTAACTACACGCTTGAGTAATGGGAAGAATTGGGGTAAAACGGATACAATTTTTTCGTGCGATCATTCTTACTATTCTTGATCGATGCTCCAGATTATTCTACATAAAATTATTACTTCTTATCTGACACATTCAGCCTCTTTCCGAGAAGCACAGCCAAGTTTAACTTCACGTTTGAGCAATGGGAAGAATTGGGGTAAAACGGATACATAAGTTTCGTGCGGTTATTCTAACTATCTTCAATCGATTCCCCTGAATTTTGTACATTAGAATTACTACTTTTCATCAGCCACATTCAGCTTGTTTCAGAGAAGTACAGAGAGGTTTAACTTCACACTTCAGTTATGGGGAGAATTTGGGGTAAAACGGGTACACATGTTATGTCCGATCATTCGAACTATCTTCAAACAATTTCCTGGACTATTTAACATAAAAAAATACTTTTGAACAGCCACTTTCTGCCTCTTTCTGAAATATAGTGTAAGGTATATATCCACACTTGTGTTATGTGAATAATTGGGGTAAAACGGATACAAACGCTTCGTGCAATCATTCTAACTATCTTTAACTGATTCCCCGGATTTTTCAACATAAGAATTACTACTTTTCATCAGCCATCTTCAGCCTCTTTTCGAGAAGCACAGCCAGGTTTAACTTTCCACTTGAAATATAGGAAAAGTTGGGGTAAAACAGGTACACACGTTTCGTGCGGCCATTCAAACTATCTTCAATCGATTCCCCAGAATTTTTGGCGTAAGAAATGCTACTTTGAATAAACCATTTTCAGCCTCTTTCTGAAATGTGGAGCCTGGTTTAACTTTATACTTGAGTTATGGGAGGAATTGGGGTAAAACGGGTACACACGTTTCAGGCAGCCACTCTATCTATATTCAAACGATAACCTGGACTTTTATACATAAGAATTTCTGCTTTTGATCAACCGCATTTAGCTTTTTACCGAAATATAGAACCAGGATTAACTTCAAATTTTTGTTTTGCGGAGAATTGGGGTAAAATGGATGTATACGTTTCGTGAGATTATTCTAAATACTTTCAATCAATTATCTGGATTTTTTTTACATAACAAGTATTAATTATTGTCAGCCGTATACAACTTGTTACTGAGTTATATATTCAGTTTTGAACATAAACTCAAACGAAAGGAGAAATTGGGGCAAAACGGGCATAAAAGCGTACCGTGCGGTCTTTGTAAATACTAGCAATCAATTTTTCAGATCTTCCTACATAAGAAAAACCTTTCGTGGTAAACGTCATCCAGCCTTTTAAAAAAAAGTCGCGTTTTGGGTCCATTTTTTCCCACTGTGCGACGGTGGTGATGAATCACCGGATTCTTTGCTCCCCGCAAAGAATCCCGGAAGACACCGCAGTCACAGACAAACAGACGTAACACGAGAAGAATTTTCATCGCCCACAGAAAAAACGGTCGATTTAAATTATGTTAAATGCTCCATCTCACCGAGCGTGGCGCTTGTGAAGCTATTTTGACACATATCCATAATGTGTCACTTCGTTACCACAAGCACCCGAAAACTAAGATGAAGCGGAAGAAAGGTGGGGACATTCGTCACTTTTGTGTGTATTAGTTTTATACATGTCAAATTCAACAAGGCTTCCACGACCCATAAAATGTTCTGGTTGCAGTTGAAAATCGAAATAGTGAAATTGCGCCTTTCGATTTTTCTCCTATTTTCAGCGTACGGAACTAAAGCGCAACTGGTGTAGATGATGCGCAAGTTGATTCTCTAATATGTATACAAGATGCGCTTTAGTTGCCCACTCCACAAATAGAGAAACAAACGAAAGGCGCAAGTCAATTTTTCGATTTTCAACTGCAACCAGAATAAGTAAACAAACAGATCGGAACGAGCATCCTGATTCTTTGGCACACGATGAAAGGAGAAAAAAGGCCGAACTTCACCATTAATCTTCCGATTCGAACACTTAGGGACACTTTTTAATATCGAAACTAGCGATAAAAACAATTATGAACCGAATCAAAACCTTTGCCCAATACGTTATTTGTTTATGTTTTTTTTTTCTTCATATCATAATCACTACATATTTAGATTGCGTCAGGATACAGTTCCGTAGAAGACCAACACATCGAACATACTTTGTACTCAAGACAGAAGCAAAGATTTCGTTACTTTTGTCATGCACTCGTATGCAGAATCATCGTGGCGAACCATCCATTTAGAATTTTATGAAATTAAATTCTCCCATAGCCTACACGATGAGTTTTCACTTACGGAAAACGTTAAAAATGAAATCGTTGATGCGAATTGATCCTGATACTGGCAAGGAAATTTTAGGGGTTGTGTCTCCTTGATCTTGATCCAATGATGACCTCGATAGCACAGCCGACTCTTTAAAAATAGACTAAATAAAATTAAGAGTACCTGTGATGTCTCCGGGACTCCAAAAGAGCGACGACAAAGAAGAGTAAATAGAGACAAACATCAATCCTACGACCAATTGACGACAAAAATTGATTTCTTCACACGAAAAGAAAAACAATTTTGACGTTACTTAAGTTCCCGTAACAATAAATGGTTGTGTTGGGTTTTAAAAATGCAGTCGTAGCTCTGCATTCTTTAATTTTGTCAATTGCAATAATTATGCCATGAAAAGTTTAAGTACGTGACAGGTGATTTTTTTCATTCGCTCTTCAAATTTAGCAACTGCAACAATGCCCCTACCTTTCATCTACTATCTTGCAGTTGACAAGTGGTGTGGACATTGTTGCCAGTACTTCGGTTGAAAAAAAAATGTCCCATGGTTGCCAGAATCGTATTTTGTGCAATGTGTTCAACAGATGTCGCTAGTATACCGTGGGCGATGCTTTTTTAAAAATTTTCTTCGAGCTGTTACGTCTGTTTGTCTGCGCCGCAGTGTTCTTCCCAGGGAGAATCGTTGTCCACCGTGCTTCACCCTCCTTGGCTATTAGCTGAGAAGGAGAACAAGGCTCGTTCGGCTTATCCTTCCCAGCGAGTGCGGATTGGTGCGTCTGGATCCTTTGCGGTTAGCCGGGGAAGCGAAAATTCCTTGATGATTAGCTTCCCCCGACGGCGATCCAGCACCAGAAAATAAACAAGCGCCCAAACCACGGGCTGGCACTTTACGACAAATAACTTTCCGTCACACACGCGCACTTCGCACTACGGCTATTGTGGCTGGAAACTCTCTCGAACTGGTGTAACGGAGACGTCTGTATTTTTCCGTGGTCTGTCACTATCTCAATTTTTCACGATGACCGCCTTTTTCACTCCACCAAAACAAACACCATCACCACAAAACTGCACCGCCGCATAACTGTCATCACCTATGCGCAGCATAGCCAGTACACTTATTTCAGTAGTAGGAGAGCGGTGGCCTATCGAAGCCCTATGTTATTTATACATAAATATGAAACAAAATTTTCTACACCTATCTAGACCAACAGAATCGTTCACAAAAGCCAAAACAAGCATCTGTATACAAGAGTGGTTGATGTGGAGAACTATCGGGCGATATCGATTCTCTGCTGCCTCCCGAAGGTATTTGAACGATTGATATACGACATTGTTTATCAGTCCGTGCGCCATATCATCGGTGAGGAACATCATGACTTCGTCAGTAAACGATCTACAACCACAAACCTTATGGCGTATGTATCCACCATCATCGACAAACTTGACAAGCGACAACAAGTTGATTCCATTTATGTTGACTTGTCAAAGGCCTTCGACCGTGTTCCGCATCGCCTTGCTGTCGAGAAGTTTAAACGCATTGGATTTCCGGACTGGTTTACAGATTGGATTGCTTCTTATCTCGCAGGACGAAGCGCTTTTGTTCGATTAGGCGATACACTTTCTATGCCTTTTGATATCTGTTCTGGTGTGCCACAAGGCAGTCATCTTGGACTATTGTTCTTCATTTTGTTTATAAATGATCTTGGCACGGTTTTGAAATCTCCGAAATCTATGTTTCCCGATGATTTGAAATTCTACCGACTTATAAAATCTTTGGAGGATTGTAAACTACTTCAGCTAGACATTGGCGCTTTGATTGGCGCACCATAAACGGAATGGAGGTGAATATAGAAAAATGCAGCATGATTACATTCACTCGGATCCTATCGCCGAACATGTTTAACTATAAAATGTCGTCAGCCAACGTACACCGCAACTTCGTCGTCAAAGATTTGGGAGTTTATTTGGACAGCAAGTTAACTTTCTCCGAGCATGTAGCGTCTACTACCGCCAAAGCTTTCTGCATGTTAGGCTTTTTAAGGCGAAACACTCAGTCGTTCTAGAATGTGTACAGTTTGAAAACGCTTTATTGTTCGCTTGTACGCAGCATCTTGGAGTATGCCGTTCCTGTTTGGGCTCCTTATCACGGTGTCCACATTAACAGCATTGAGGGGTGCAGAAATGTTTCATCAGGTATGCTCTTCGCCTTTTACCTTGGACCTACCCAGTTCGTTTACCGCCGTATGTGCAACGTTGCGCATTAATCCACCTGCCTACGCTTGCTGACAGGAAAAGCAAACATCAACGAATGCTTATTTTCGACATACTGGACGGGAACATTGAAAGCAGCCAACTTAATTTCAATACACCTAGAAGACAAACACGCCAAGTGGACTTTTTCCGTTTACCGTTGTGCCGTACGCTATTCGGACGAAACAATCCGTTAAATATATGTTGTCGTGTGTTTAATCAAGTTTCATGTCTTTTCGATTTTAATGTTTCAAGATGTACTTTTAGTATTAGGATTAATTGATAAGCCAGTCTGTGCGATTAATAGTCGAAGACCTATACAGGGTGTTTGGTTCATGGTTAAGAACCTCTCGAGGGATGATTGACTGTCATATTTGGAGAAAAAATCGTTCTACACATACCTTCAAATCTCAACCGTTACTAAGTTAATGATTTTTTTGTGTTAAAAACTTAGTTGTCTTAAAATAGCTCTAACTCAAAAAATATACTTTGTATTTCAAATCTTTTGGATCCATTGGATAGGTGAGAAAATTTTCCATTGAAAAATGTTCTCAAATGTTTGAGCTAATTTGGTTAAGTATTAATTTAAAATTTTACAATTTTGATCGATTTTTCGTTCATTTCGCGAAAATCTTAATAGTTTACATCACCATTTTAATAATTCAAATTTTTAGTCTTGAAGAGTTGCATAATTTGATCCTTGACATGATACACTTAATTTTCCTGGCTTTCGAATAAAAATAAGAAAAGGTACAATAAGTGCCATACTTTTTCAATAAGAGCTAGTATAAGTGAATATGCGATAAAAATATCCAATTTCAATAACCCAAACACATAAAACTTGTTTTATGTGTTTGGGTTATTGAAATTGGATATTTTTATCGCATATTCACTTATACTAGCTCTTATTGAAAAAGTATGGCACTTATTGTACCTTTTCTTATTTTTATTCGAAAGCCAGGAAAATTTTGCATAGAAAAAGGTATGAATACCTTCCAGTTAAGCGAATTTAGTATTCTTTTAGAAGTTAATTAGTTTAAAATTAGTGTTATAATTAGCATTTTAGGTATTTTCTTAAAATAGTAAATAAGAAACAGCATCATTATTACCAGGGCATTAATGCATCTCAGCAAGTTCAACAATTCTTTCTTTGACTTCATTCAATTATCTCTTTTAGTTTCGAAGCAAAACCATTTTTATCACCTCGTTTCATATGCAAAAACAACGATTTCGAATCCACTACATTTGTGATGAGGTCATGCTGTGTTAACTATTAAATTGCATCGAAACGAAAAGGGATAAAGTGTCAAATAACAAGTTGTAGAGAATATTAAGGGGCACCAAATGAACAATAGTGATGATAAATTTAGTTGATTAATAATTAGAATAATTAAAAAACTCTCCAAAAAACGCTAATTTTGAGATATTTTACTAGCAAAAAATCATTTAGTATACTTAACTAAAAGATATCTGTACATACATTGAAAGGAAATTTTCTCAACTTTCCAATGAAGCCCTGGTAATAACGATATAATGCATATTTTTTAGATTATAGTCTTTTAAGCCCTTGCAGGTCGATTACAGGAAAAATAGGAAGTGAAATTACAAGGAAACAAGAAGAGATAGGAGTATCATGTTGAAGAACAAATTATAAATCGTCCTCAAACCCATCTTTTGGATAATAGATATTGCTATATTCATAATTCATTATTTTGTGAAAATTAACAAAAACGTCATAAAAAACACCAGCTTTGAACTACTTTACAACTAAAGGGTAATTAAAACTAATTTACAGAAAGATATGAGAACACCATTCAATAGAATTTTCTCACCTTTTTAATGGAACTAAAAGATTTAAAATACGAGGTACACTTTTCGAGTTGGAGGTATTTTAAGATAAATAAGTTTTTACACAAAAAGTTCAATAACTCTCTAACGGTTGAGGTTTGATGGTATGTGTAGAACGATTTTTTTCTCCAAATATGACAGGCAATCACTCCTCGGGAGATTCTTAATCATGAACCAAACACCCTGTATATAAATAAATAAACAAAAGTTACGAGAAAAAGTGAACGATCATATGGAACAGCGGTGAGCATTATGTTACATGAACAATGCACTCTACGTACAAATAGGTATATTTCCACCCAGTGCTAAATTGTTACCCTGACGGGTTACATGTTATACATTGAGTAAAGACGGTATATTTCGTAGACTGAAAACTGTGGACTCTCATTCCCACATAGACTACTTGAGGAACAATTTTGAGGAATAATAAAGTTAAACCTGAACTAGAATTTTACCTGAGATCCATCATTCTCGAGTTGAAAGAGTTAGTTTCGTACTTACCCAACAATAGAACCTGTATCAGTGATAAAGGTTAAGTCGTAAATTATTGCGATACTTTAGACTGATCGGTTAGTTGTCTATAGCTATCGGAATTAATCCAAAGTTTTGCAGTAGTACAGTATCTGTATTTAATTTGGCTTACATACAACGGTTTAGTTTTATAATGAGTTTGAGTAAAATGCTCGACATTTGCGATTGACTCCCTCCGCCAGAGCCTGTGTAGTCATTCCCGCATGGTTCACTACGTTCCAGTGGCGGCGCATGGTGTTTTGCCGCTCGGGGCCAAAAATTAAATTTGCCGCCCCTTTTATAATCAATTTTTAAAAGAGTTCGATTTTTTCCCACCTATATGAAACAAATATGATAAAAGTATTAGAAAATATCTACATGAAAATGAACTGTTTCACATTTGATAGTCAATATTTTTTCATGGCGGTAGTACTGCGCATAAATGCCCTCGCGAAAGGTGGCGCTACGACTCCGCTCACATGTTCGCGCCGTACTATTGGTAGATCCTCTATAAAATATAAGATATTAGTTATATCTACCCTAAATATAAAATCAAAGTATGAAATTTAAGTGCAAGATTAATTAATTTTAATATTATATAAAGACAAAAAAATCGCGAAGTTACTAAAAAGTTTCTATTGAATACATCACAATATTTTTTAAAAAATTAACGTCTTTTCAAAACATACATATTTAAAAACACTGATCAAAGAATGGGACAAATCATTTTAAAATATAATTATTGTGAACTACTGGCGATCAACCATGTCTTTTTTTAAAATTCTCTAGCTAAACGATCAGAGAAACTTTATATATCTTTAACCCCATTAAACCCATTTCTATCTATAACTATAAGTTTTGGCTAAAGCAAGACTAGCTTATAAAATTAATTATTGAGATTAAATTTCATTTGAGCACTACCATATATACGTATTATTCGTAGAACTGAAGTAATTGCAATTTCTCTGGCTAGACCCCGCTGGAGCAGTGCTACCAAGGACAGTTTCTGTTAAGGGCGTAACATAATTTTTTGATAAATTTATGATGACTCTAATTATTATTGAAAACTGATAAACCCTATCAATTTAGGCTGTCTTCGACTACTTTTTCCATACAATTAGATTATTGTAAATATTGTAGGGGAATTGTATTGAGCATCGGATGGTAAATTTTGAGAAGATTGCAGCACTGCGAAAGAAGAACCTAAATCATGTTTTTCATGCTCCTTGATCCCCACAGTTGTTTTGTAGCCGTATATGCGCCAGGGAAAAGTCGGTCATGAATGGGTTAATGTATATTATATAAATATTAACTTTTCATACTACATTATCACAATGTTCACTTTCTTCTTGCCTTGGAGTATTACAAATAACACGGTGCTATAGTGATTTTGTACTTTTCAATTGACCTAGAATAGGTTGAAGATCTCATCAAATGCAATTAAAAATAATATATAAAAAATGCTGTATTCCCTCAAAATCTTGATATATTGCAAAAAAATTGTATTTTCCGAACCTTCGCCGCTAAAAAAAATTACACTGTTATTTTTTAACCGATTTTCAAATTCTGTGTTCTGAAAAAAAGACTTTTCCAACGGTATGCTAAGTAATTGTCTTTTGTTTAAAATACTCTGCGAGTTTGGGACAACAATTTGTAAACAATCAATATTTTGCGATTTTTTCGTATAAATTAGGAAAATTACTCAACATTCTTATTTTATTAAAAAAATTCAGTTCATTCTTATTTTATTAAAAAGTTCAGCATTTAACGATCTGTTTATCTCCAAAAACGGTTAAAAATTATAAAGTTAATTTTTGTTACTCCAAATTAGATACTTACTTGCATGAACTCTTAAGGGATTAGTGAGGCATTGCGAGAACTATGGGATTCTATAATCAGCTTCCGTTATTTTTCCCAATTTTAACTTCAAAGTTTACACACATACTTTTAAATGTATACGTAATCGAGCAAAAAAATCGATTTTTTGAAAATTTTATATAAACCCGTCCCCTTAAAAGTTAATTTGGAGAAAAAAATGAATAACACTGTCATTTTCAACTGATTGTTATGAAAAATACCGCATAATACTTTTAACAAAGAACATAACAAATGACCGCGTAACTAATTTTTTAGACCCGAGAAATTGTTTTTTGCTATAAATCAATATTTTAATGTAATTTGGTTCGGCATGCAGTCATCTGGTATAATAAAACAGTAGCTGTCTATTTATCCGACGTTTCGCCTCATGTATTTTGCCTTCTTCCGGGAATCATAGGTGTCTGTCTTTTGTCATACTATGTCGTATTTCAACATTCGTTCGTCTGTTGTCTGTCCTGGTCGTGCACATAAGTGTGGGGTGGACTGAGAATATAAATTGGCGTGTACACTGCTTCGGTATTAATGCGTTATTACACACCAGATGATGCGTTATTATACCTGCATGCCGAACCAAATAACATCTGAATATTTTAATGGTATACTAATTTGATCAAACGTAGGTTTGTATTGTATTTGACCAGACCTGCAACCTTTTCTGGATTAGTGGAAAAGTTACATTCTTTTTTTTATTTTGCGGCACAATTTTTTTAATAGTATTTGTTGTATTTTTATACTAATAACAAGGTCGCCGAATGGCGAATACTTACCAGTATTCACCAGTTTCTAGCTCGTGCCTCAGCTTTCAAACGTCCTTCAGCTCCCAAAGGTCCCTAGGTGAAAGAGCGGCCAAGATGCGTCTGTCATATTTTCGAATTTACATAAACAAACTAACAATCGTCATCATTATCTTAGTGACCTAGTGATCGAACAATCTGGATAATCTGAATCATAATTAAATGTATTTTAAATTTCCAGATTTTTCGATCTTGGACCGCCAGTACCATGGACGCCCACCGCACGCGCATCTTCCTCAATTGTGCATAGCCAGCGAGAGCGGGGTTTGCACCGAAGTCGACAGGCTCTTCCAGGTCATAACTTTAACTGGTTTCTCTTTCGTCATTCCGCACTACAAGCCCAGTTCACTGTAGTCTGCCAAGTATACAACCACGCTGATAGCCTTCCAATGTCAGCATGGTTGTATACTTGGTACAGTTGCGGGTTCATGCGTCTGTGCCATTCTCCATTTTCTACTGTGCTGCCGGGTATTGAACGCAAAATTCTTCTCCCAAACAAACCGAGCACTCGATATCCTGCTTCCTACAACATCCATGCCTCATGGCAGTACAGAGCGACAAGGAGTATCAGTGATTTGAATAGAGCAAATTTTGCGCGCATCCTTAGGCTGTGGGACTTTAGCTGAATACGTAAACCATATTCGCAGCAGCAACATGAATTTCTCTTTCGCAACTAACATCGTTATCATATGTCACGAGGGTTCTAAGATATATGAATTTGTGGTAGCGTATCCCATCGATTCCCACCTCGAACCCAACACGACTGCACGTTCTCTACCAGCTACCATGTACTTTGTCTTGTCAGAGTTTATACTCAGTCCGATTCTTGCAGCTTCCCTTTTAAAAGGCAACAATGCCTCTTCCACTGCACTGCAATCAACGCCAATGATGTCGATATTGATCGCATTAGTTTAATCAGTTTTGTCGGAAAACCATGCTCAACCATTATCTGCCACACTTCATTTCGTTTTACTGAATCGTATGCCGCCGTGCAATCCACAAACAGATAGTGAGTCCGCAAGTTGTATTCCCGGAATATATCCAGAATTTGTCGCATTTGGTCCGTCGTTGATCGTCCTTCTCGAAACCCATTTTGATATTCGCCTACAAAGTATTCAGCCAACAGGCACAGTTTCCTCAACAGAACACGAGCAATGTACTGGATTCTAAGGTGTGGCAATGCTATATTGCTCTCTCGCTCAATTTCTGTATATTTATTACGTAATAAATTTCGACTCCATATGTTTTCCATATATCCACGTTCTTTATAGAGACCGAGCGAGAGAGCAATAGCATTGCCACACCTTGTAATCCAGTATATTTTCGACGCTCAAACCCTCTAGTATTAATCAAATAAACAAATAAGTAGAAACCGATATAGATCAATTCTATATCGTTCTATTAAAAAACTGTCTTCGGTAAACTTGTTTGTTTTGATATTTTTAGCATATGTACCAAAGACACATTTGCTTTATAACCTATATAGATGGCGGTACATGACATTAAAAAAAATACTCGAGAAAATAACATTTTAACATTTTTTTATCAAAAAATCTCTGGATTAAAATATTTTAATCCTAAATCTTCGAAAATATACAAAATTTAAAATAGTTTTTAAGAGTGATAGGTGTTATCATGACATTTAAAGGGTGTTTTCATCATAAATATTAAAAAAATATGTTCCACAAAATTTGTAATAACCCATGAAGCAGCAGATGGTGGCAGCTGTTATTTGTGACGAGTAGAGAGAGACCTTTAACTTTATAACCAAGATGAGAAATAAGTGGGCCAATGTGGGGCTTTTCTTCTACAGACACATAAGTAAAAATAAATAATTCATGTGAAGTAATTCTAGTTCGCTTGAAAATTTTTGAGTAGTCTAAAAATATGCCAATATTTTCTTGTTTTTGAATTCAAATATGATATTTCGGACTGAGAATAAATTTATAAAGTAATTTCTAAAGAAATTTTATTCAAACTCCGGGTGCGTCTTGTCTTCCCAACGGCCTTATCGTTTTTAAGCTCTAGGATAATCTTCCGTCTAGAAATCAGTGAACAAAAAATATTGGTTTGTTTACCCCTTGCTAATCGCCGGTTCCAAAAAAAACCATTCGGTCGAAAAACGTACGCTACCGCACGAAACTAACCTTCTATAGAACACTTATTAGACCGGTTGTCTTATCGACTATGCTGGACCAACGTACCCGTTACACGTAACAGGAAAGGAACCACCTTTCCAATGAAATTAAAAGATTCAAAACACAAAGTATAGTTTTTGAGTTAGAGACATTAAAAGACAAACAAGCTGTTTACGGAAAAAAAAGTTGAATAACTTTGTAATATTTGAGATTTGATAACGATGAACCAAACACCCTGTATATGATAGAGCTTCCTGGTTTAATTCCAGCAAATTAGTCTGCATACTCCCACAACTTCAAATGCGCTCGGAAACTCATCTCTGTTGAATCTTTTGAGACTTAGGAATATGTGTATAGTTTTGTTCGATCGCATCCGTCAGTCCCGATCCTCTACCTTTTTAATCGTCAACAGACGCGAAAATAATGTACATTCAAGCGTTTCACCCGCACTTGATTTTTATCGAGATTAATGAAACTTGAACATTTATTAAAATATTAAAATTTGTTGAGCAGGAAATGCCGCCTCCTGATTTTGCCGCTCGAGGCTCTTGCCCCCTCTCCCCCCCCCCTTAGCGCCGCCACTGCTACGTTCGCCACAAGTGCATATTACCTGTCAAATCAGGCCATTCGAAGTAAATTTCTAGTGATTCTTCCGTTTGAAACGGTCATCCACAACAAACTTGTCCTTACCCATAAACCATTCTTGTTTCGACAACTGCTTGAAATCCGGTTCAATGTAAGTCTCATTATCAATGACGCAGCACCAGTATTAGCAGCATCGTGTACAGCTTACGAACGCGCATTTTGGCAACACTCTGGTGGTGTTTTATCCCAATTTGCGAAACTTTAAGTTTTTTGGCCAAGTCCCGCATAAAATTTTTTGATTCCGCTTGAAGTGAGCAATTTCTCCTCTACTCCATTATTCCTCATTCTTGGCCAAGGCACTATTCATCCTCACGCATCAGTATGTAACTACGACTCCAGATTACCACGTGTTAATTCTGTCAATATACAGCTAACCGTGAATCTTAATATTTTAAAGATTTTTCAAGCGATTCGATGTCTTTTTCTGTACACCTGCTCACTTAGTTTGACGGTGCCCAGAGGACTTCAATTGTCTTAAATCGGCTTTGGTCAGAATTCGTTTCAATCAAGCAATTCGACTGATCCAATAATTCTGAGTTGAGAAGTTTTGGATTTACTTATTTAGTAAATTGAAACGAATAGAATAAATATATATTAACATTTCAACGCTGTACAACTAGTTACCAAAAAAAAAAGATCCGTCCAAAACAGCTGGCAGCCGGCCGTCACAAGTGTTGTCATAATTAACAAGCTACGAATTTAATGCTAATTTCATTTTGAGGTCCGATTCGTTTGGAACTGTCACTTTTGTATAGATTTTGCACTCATTAGAGCGACTCGGATATAAAAACGAAATCAGCATAGGAATGAGGGTTTTTATTATTTTTTTATTATCTAGATTTGAATATCTCACCACCCTTGTTAGTTATATTGGTAGGATGACATGGACTATGGAGATACATGTGCAGAGTAATCAAGATAAACCCCAATTTAGCATAATATAAAATCAGAATGAACTCACCGGTAATGACTAAGACGTCCCAAAATAACATCACGAAAAGAAAATCTTCGGGCTCACCTCACAAATGATAGGTTAGGTTATTAGGTGAACTTTCCTCTTTAGAGTGAGTTTGCGAAAACGTTAAGAATACGTGCCAGAGCTTATGCAGGACCGGACACACTCGTCACTGTTGCTTACGTTGTGGTGCTGGCGGCGTTGGTTGTAGGCCGCTCGTAGTCCGTGGATTTTCAATAAAATCCCGCAGCAAATCCATATTGGCGACTAAGAAACAAAGAATCTTACATGAAATGTTTGTTTGTTTCTAGCGTTATAACTAAACCTACGAGTTCTAAAAAGAGTGGATAAAATTCGTGTCAAACGAAAAAACGCGACAGTTCTCAAACATCGCCTACTCGGTTTATTTTTAGCACGTGCACATTGCATTTCATAATTTCGTTATGTGAGGTGCATTTTATTACCAATGCGTTGAACGCAAAAGCTGTTAACATAAATGGAGCTTGAGCTTGTGCGACCACCCCTGGTTGCTACTCCGTTATCGATCTGGACTAGCTGAAGTTGCACAGTGTATCAGTAGATAATTATGCTTGGGAGTGGCGAAACATCTTTCAATGTGCAACTCCTGGTAATCCTAAAGTGTTTATTGATCAATACCGTCGCCGGCCAGACCCGAACTTAGATCGCGGAAGGAATGGGAAGGAATTGTTAGTCCGACACTTGCTTTTGCTAGAGGCCGTACTACCGCGCACTCCACAAGTATCACGGGAGGAGGATATTTGTTAGTAAGTATATAAGTTGGATTCTACTTCTACGGTGTAGCTTGGTATAGTGGCATTGCCAATCGTTGCGGAGTCCTCTGCAGGGCTGTTGATGGGTCCGGTTGCATTAGCGGAGTACAGGTTGCTTCTGGAAGCGGTGAAAAATCAGTCGACGGGCACCAAATCTTCTGGGTACGAATATCCTCAAATTCCCTGAACAGTATGTCTTGCGGCCATGTGTTCAGAGCTGCATCACGGTACTTTGGAACTCCAACTTTGAAGAATATGAAGTTCAAAGTACTGACGTATATGCCTTTTTTAAGAAGCGGGATAACCTCTATCTCCTCGTTACCGCTTAGTCCTTCTTTGGACATTTTTTTGACAGTCTCCTTGCTAACGCTGGGATGAAAGCGGAAAAGATACAACCACAGCAACGGCGCGGGAGGTGGAACCGTGACAATGATACTATTATCGACCAGCTTTCGACCGGCAACAAGAATATTGCTCGGATCAGGGCCATTCTCGCGCCGACGTTTCTGAGGTGGTCGATAGGTATCGGTATTTGGCCGGACTGGAGTAGCTGTTGAAACCTTTCTAGCGAGGCGCGAAATTTGCTGGTTATTTTTAGATAACTCGGTCTTTAGTTCAGCACAGACGTCAGCCGTTTTCCTAGCGATAAGAGCGATAACACTTTAGGATGTCAATATTTCGTGACAATTACGTGGAATTATGGATTTTGGACATTGCTGATCAAGAATCTGAAGTCAGTTTTTAGAAATTCGAAATGGCCGATCTAATATGGCGGATCCCCGCTAAAAACATAAGTATTTCAGCCAAAATCAAGAAAAAAGGTCTTTTACTCCCGCGAGTACTCTTTTTCAACAAATTCGGCATGCTTAAGAGGGACAAAACACGCGCACGTGACCGATTTGCATGAAGAGCACCGGAATACTAACTATGCACATACGCTACAAGCAGACGCAGTTCAGCCGCAGCAGCAGAGGTGCCCTCTACAGATCAAGCCGTTAAAAACGTTCTCGGAACCTGTACATATGTACAGTGCAACGCGAAGCATTCTGACAACGCGCATAATGTCATGAAAAGATTTCTACCTGAGGCGTGCGTCTCGAGCCGAGAGCGTCCCATGGCGGCCAGGGCGCCGTTTCGAACAATGGCCTGTAGAAACTTTATTAATGCGCGGATCGAAAAACCCGTTTAACACAATATAGTACACACTTATACCTTTCAAAAATGCAAAGAAAAAAATATCCATGATTCAAATGCACTGAACAAGTTTATTTTACGTGTTTAAATCGATAAACATTATATTGTTGACATTTTATGATGGGGTAACGCGAATAACTTTTAAAAAGGGCACAATTACATGAATTAACTGTTTTTGTTGGAAAAAAAATTGCAAATATATCGAAAACTATCGCATTTTGGAAGATTTTATTTAAATGTATTTTTATTCAAAATGATACTAAGAATTATATTCTGTAATTAAATTACAGTTTTGTATGTCAATTAGTATGAAATTTAAAACATGTATAAAGTAATTGTTAAAAAAACTTTTTTAACGATAAATTCTCCATCATGCAATTACATTCAAAATTTTGCTTTTATCTTTGGGTTTTTTTAGCTTTTGAAAATTTGATAAATGCTTTTTTTGGAATTAAAAATTTTAATATAAATTTTAGCATTTGTAAAAAATGACACACCATTATTTTCAGTGTGCATTTTTTCGTATAGAAGTATTCATTCATTCGTAATTCGTTCTCAGATAGTTTTGCTGTATAATATAGATTAATCGACCAAAAAATTTTGGAAATTAATTCACGTAGTAACGTCTACGTCCTTTAAAAAAATTGCTCTTGTACCAAAATATTGCAACTACCAGAGAAAATCATGAAGATTCACACACCGAACACAACTGCAAAGTTTCGTTCGATTCGACGATGGTCATATTTTGCGGTCGGCCGGTTTCTCATGGAATCCCCCTCTTTTTTTTTCTCTGCCACAGGGATCATCCTCATAATCTCCCTTGCATGTACTTTTTTGCCACAATAGGTGGCTGTGTCGTCCACCTGTTTGCAAATGGTGCAGTTCTTGACAGGTGAACAGGTAGGCGAATCTTATCGAGGCGGACATCATTAGATAGCGAAGATCCGCGCGAAGGTCACCTGAAACGAGTCAGGAGAAGGAGATCTAATTGTTCTCCGTTTTTTGCTGCTCATAATTGTTTGCAGTCCAAAATCTTCACCTTCCTTAAAGAAACCGACCCCATACTTGACCGGGTCTCCGCACGTCAGATCCGACTTGGCAATCACCCCATCGATTTCCACTGCATTCGCAGGTACGTATACCCTGAACTGCTGCGTATAATGCTTTCAATTAACAATCTGATTTGCCTGCCTCATAACTCTCACTTTATCTCGCCCGTACTCTTGCTATCTGGATCACAATCAAAAAGACAAATCCTGCTAGCGATTCACTAATTTGCTCGACTTGGATTGAGTTCGAAAGTACATCACTCGAGGCTCAATTGACTGGACCGGGTACTGCGTTCTGCGATGACGAATGAAGCCATTTGTATCAGGAAGAGAAACATTATCTGGGGATGGATTGCCATCCACGTTCATGCGTTCATGTCCCCCGCTATCCATCATTTTAGATGATCACCACGTGGTGAAACCAGATTAGGTTTCGCTATATGGACACTATGACAAATATTCAGAAGAACGCGTAAAGGGGGAAAGTGGAAATAATTATAATACAAAGCACCTATCAACAGTGCAATCCTCGACCGTAAATGTAACATAATAACGGGTCGTTTCACTTTACGATGGGAACTGAGAAAAGAAAAAAAAACTTGTGCCTCGACCGAGCACTCGCAAACGAATGGAAATAATTTATGCATCGATATGAGAAATAAAAAGGAACAAGACTTTTACGATCATGTAATGCAGGCCTCCCTGTTGTTAGTACATTAGTTAAGCATAGGAATAATTTGGGAAAACGTATGAGAGGGTTTTACGAAGCATTCATTTATTAATTAGAGCTGAACAACATTCATGACAAATTACATAATGCGTTTCACCACATAAACTATCCAACCACCCACCATTATTTCTAACGAACGGAGCGAAATGAAACTCATTATGCCAAGGACCATTTGTTTGAGTAGCAATTTCAGCAACCTACCGGCTACCGGGGGAACCACCGGTGCACGTAAAATAACTGTGACCGCAGTACTGCTGCACCATTCCATCGTGGAAAACTTTTTCCAATTAAGTAGCAACCGAAAAGTGTAGTGCCTCCTATGGCTGTGATCTCTGTTTAACTCTTTCATGTTTAACCTGTTTTCTGGGGCATATGGTGATTCTAAAACTATTTTACCTTACAATTGTTGAACTTGTTTTAATCAAAAAAGATGTTTTCTCGTTGTGTAAAAGTTAGCTCATTACAATTCTTTTAGCATACATTAGAACAACTGCACGAGAAAGGTACTCAATGACGCCTAAATATAGTTAAATGACGCTAAGCAAATTTCTCCCATCTCTGTCAGAAAACGATCCACGTCTTAGTAATGCTGGAGGATTTTGAAACGGTTTGTAACTTGCTACGGGTCATTATATAATTGATTGCGAACATCTCGAATAAAAAAACATAAAGTTAGCATACGACGAATACTTATAATCATTTTCAATGCTTCGTCGTTTATGAGCGTTTCTTAAGTAAATATTTTGACCAGCTCAATTTTGTACATGAAGAAAACACCGTTGTCACCACAGCGAAAACAATGAATCAAACGTTTTCTATTGAAAGCTAGATGCGTATACCAATAATAATTATCCACCTCTAGCATGTTGTATTAACGCAGAATGACTCACCGCATGACCTAATTGTCGGAACGGTCATTATTCACAACCTCAACATAAAACACCATCCGTCCCCATTACCGGCGGATAGTAATCGATGTCGAAATTTTCCTACGCCGAAAGCTATTTTAATTACTATAAAATGGTAAAACCTTTCATCGCATCCCGTCGGCGGGAGCATTCCGACAGAGTATCAATCATAAATCAATCGACGCGTGCGATTGTATTATGTTTATCCGGCCTCAAAATGTGCGGCCGCAGGAAGCAAGGTCGGGTTGATTTTCACGGTTGACTAAGAACCAACGCAGTGTGAAATGATTGAAAAGCGTTCATCACCCTCTCCCCGCAATGGGAATGACGACGATGATAGGAAGATTTTCCACGCTCCGGATCGCTGGAGGCTGATCCGCTTTTGGACAGCATGGAAAATTGCCATTGATTGGCAAGAATAAATTATCTTCTTTTATTTTGAGTTGGATAAAATATTCATCTGGATCTATCCGGGGTGTGCGTTTTTATTTATTCAGATTTTAATTATGACTTATACTATAATGGACCACAATGTTTCCCCACACACAAAATTTGCCCATAACTCCTAGCGATAAGAGTACGGATTATACTTTGAGAAGCTTGCCTCAAAAATAAAACCGGTTTGAAAAAAATTGAAATAACATCATTTCAGCTTTTACAAATCCGCATAAACGGTATCGCTAAAGTTTTGATTTAATGTCTGCAAGTTATTGAAGGAACTAGCATTGCTTCGAGTTCCCTTTGGCTATACAATTTCCTACATTTCTTCGCCACGTTATGTCACCCCGTGGCAGCGGAAATATCAAAGCAGAAAAAAGCTAACA
Organism: Topomyia yanbarensis; assembly: GCF_030247195.1. Lineage (NCBI taxonomy): Eukaryota > Metazoa > Arthropoda > Insecta > Diptera > Culicidae > Topomyia > Topomyia yanbarensis. The sequence goes on along the minus strand of NC_080671.1, from coordinate 367,903,270 downwards.
AACTAAGACGGCTACATTGCTTCGCTTCGCAATGAACCACAGTGGCACCATTTCATACCAATTTGAGACAGAAACATAAAAATTGGGTGTCCACTAATTTTCGGTCAGTGAATTAATTTTTGAATCCGTTTCATTTATTATATCATTTATTTTTTTTAAATATTTCTAAAAAACTCTGTTTGGAGGCATTTGGCTGTTAAAGGACCGTAATTGAGATAAATCTTATCTTATACCAAAAGCGGTTTTCCGAACCCAATATTTCAACGGAAATAACCTATTTTGGTGTCCAATTTGAACGATATTTTATGACCGACCATGGGCCTCCATAAAAGTTTATTGATTTTGACGCAGGAATGAACAAGATCAGACCAAGCTATTTTTGAACTACCCTAAATTTTTAGTCAAATTCATAATAAGTGATGCGTGAAGACCATCTCGAAAATTGTAGGACAGAAAGGAATAAATAAACAACATTAGGATTTTTTAAATACATTTTCTTAGTGTGGAACGCACGAAAATAGTTTCCTTATCACAGTCATTCATCATTACAATCGCATTAAACCTACTCTAATTGGTTGTATTTTTATTGAAATATTGTTAATTATAGTATGCAGGTTTTCAAGGGTCGTTTGCATTGAATAAATTTCACTGCAATTTTTCAAACAAATCGTTTTAACTGGTAGGAATCTAATATAAATATATTAAAAGAATACCACATCCTCGATTTGTCTCACTTCGTGCCACTGTGCGGAAGCAGTAGTGCTGCAACAACGCACAAACACTGCTGGTTGGAAATTATGAATTGCCGATAATATGAAGCGCAGCGTAGGAAAGAATAATGTTGGTTCAAATAATATAAGGTACTTGGCTACTTCAAACTATCCGAGAATATCACAGGTTCGGGTGATTTGCATTCGCTAAAAATAGCAAAATATCCCGACTGCTATGGTAGAAGACAAAGGATTAAGTTTGTATGGATACTTTGCTCATATGACACTACAGGGAAAAAATATATTGCCAAATTCGTGATTAAATTACTATGTTTTCTGTAATAACACTGTTCGACAAATAAATCCAATTTGAGTGCGCTGAAATCGAATATTATTTTTTGAAAAGCGGACGGAACATGGTTGTCTATAAATTAGTAATGGAATTTGCGTTTCGACTTCGTCTCATCAGAATCTGACAATAACTTAGTTAGACACTAACGGATTGACGCTAGCTCCAAAAAACGGAGACACAATATGTCTTCCTGAGCAAACCCCTAGTTAAGCGTGATGTCCCGCAAGAAAATGAGCTCATTTTTAAGCTGATGAGAACTAATCAAATCGAAACATTTGGTTAGGCTTAGCAAGCCAATGCAACATGTACTATGCTATATTTCTCCTTAGTGTAGTCTCTGTTTTTTGTAGCTAGCGTCAATCCGGCACTAGCTTAGTCCGTTAACTAAATTAGTGTCGGATTCTGATAAGACGAAGTTGAAACGCGAATTCCATAACTAATTTAGTTATAGGTTTTTCTGCTCTTCACGCGCAAAGATGGTTTTAAACAATTTTCTCCTTAATTGAGAAAAAATAGTTTCTACCAAAATATCCGGAGAAATATAGCATAGTGTTGCCTTTAGTACTTCAGAGTATGTTTTATGAGCATTTATAATTTTTTTGTATCATTATTTTCAAAAAGGGATGGATGGGGTCAAAAATTAAGCAAAATGAAAGAGCGAATTGCTCGGCCATTTATGGTGAATATTTGAGTGCTTCATTATGTTTTTGTCGATGTGTTCGAGGTTTGTGAGAAAATAGTTGAAGAACACGTGCTCCACGTTTGTTAAAATGTGTATGTCTCTTTTTGCCATTCTCATATAGAAAGGTTATGCAATCATTCTGTCAACCTAATCCCGGCACGGAGGGCCGAGTGTCATACACCATTCTACTCAGCTCGTCGAGATAGGAAAATGTATGTGTGTGTATGTATGTATGTGGCAAAAAATATCACCTATGGTTCTCAGAGATGGCTGGATTGATTTGAACATACTTAGTCTCACATGAAAGGTACAATCTTCCCATCGGCTGCTATTGAATTTTTTATTGATTGGAGTGCCGGTTCCGAAGTTACGGGTTGAAGAGCGCAGTCACATACCAAAAACTCCCATGATACAAAACTTAATAAAATGGCCCATTTATTGACTGAGTACTATAGGTTTCCTGTATTTCAACAGTGGCGTAGCTAGGGGCGTGCGGTGATGAGATTTACATTACGCGCCACCCTTTCCTACCCCCATCCAAGTTAGCGCCACTTAGCACTTTTCGAGAAAAACAATTTTCAAAGTGTGAGATTGAATATCTGAAAATTTATAAATGTTAGAAGCTTTTCGGAGAAAGCAATCGATTATTCTGTCTTATCTGTAGTAATCTTTCGATTTATACGAAGGTCAGTTGACTATATTGACAGTTTTTGCTGAAGGGTTACAAAACTTTTTATTTTTCAAAAATAAATTTTTTTTTATTACTTTATCTGAAAGTACAGCTTTTTGAAAATATCTTCCAAAATGTTTATAGACATCCGAGACATAGATCAAGAGTTATCGTGCTTCCAAGCGCGCTTAGTGTACCAAGAGCAGCCTTAACTTAAAATTTTAAACTCAATTTTCTCGAAATGTCGTTTTTTCCAAAAATGGTTTTTCCGTGATCATGATTGCCGAAAAACCACTCAACCGATTTTCTTATTATTTTTTTTTTTTTAAATAATGCTAATTCATTTTGCTCATAACTTAACGATTCCTTTTTCATGCATAAATTTTTGTTTTGTAGATGGTAATTTTTACATTTCTTATAAAAGAAATGTATAGAATTCGCTCAAACTTTCAAGATTTTTTCCGAGGCCCAGAGGGCCGAGTCTTATATACCACTCGACTCAGCTCGACAATTTGGGACAATGTCTGTGCGTGTGTGTCTGTGTGTGTGTATGTAACGGACAAATTCTCATTCGCGTTTCTCAGCAATGGCTGAACCGATCTTATCCAAACCAATTTTAAATGAAAGAACTCAAAAACAGTAAGAACGCTATTAATTTGTTTTTGTTTCTGATTGGTGTTTATTTTCCAAGATATGAATGCTTGAATGCGTAAAAATGGCGTTTTTTGCAGTTTTTTTGAATTATCTGCCGAAATTGACAATGTAGATTAATAAGATTTATATGTTTTTAGATAGCTTTAACGAATACCTTTCAAACAAGCTATAGACTGTTGAAATCGGACTATTATCAAAAGAGATATTTAACATTAAATGCGGACGAAAGATTTTTATCATTTCCCATTGCCAGAAATATGACGAAAAACATGTAATCTATTATAAGCGCCAAAACGGCTTATTTTAGGTCAATAGTATCTTCGGAGAATTTAATGGAAGCAATATGCCCTTTCTTTTGGTATTATGTTTTTGCTGATTAATCACCCTACGAGTGAGATATTTTCACAACTTTTCTTGGAAGTGATTATATCCAAATGATGCCTTCAGCAAATTTGTAGCTCTTACTTTTGCGAATAACTTTACTGAAGACTACAAATATCTATTTTGAATACTTTAAAAGTTATGGCTTGTTGTTTGTGGATTAGTCTTTGTCGCCTATTTATTGTTCAATATAGTAATAATCCATTGAAATAAGCTAAACATTATTTCGATAAAACGAATTTTATATTTCATTTTTCTATCTACAACCGCTGGAAATAATCACCGAACACTTCCAAGTTGTCTGGAAGGAACTTGATAACTTATCAGTACTAAAATGTTCATTTGTGCGAACCTTCTGACTGCAATTTTTCTAACTTATGACCATCGGATTGATCTGAACATATCGGAAAATGAAAAGCAAAACAAATAACTCCAAGCAACGGCGTAACCAAGAGAAGGTTTTGGAGATTAACACCATAACCCCCCCCCCCCCCCCCCCCCAACCACACCCAAAAAAAATATTGGATTGAAGTTGAAAATTTATTGATGCTTCTGTAAACAATCATAAACATTTCGTCGCTGTTGTGCTATCTTATGACAAACGCCATTTTGGGGTAAAATGAGTTAGATATGCAACATTACTAAACTGAAAATTCTCTACAAAATGGCGTTTTCAGAATTTTGAAATTTTGCTTGGTTACTGAGGTATAGCGAAAAAAGTGATGAGACATTGTCAGTTTTTTGCTTTAAATCATTGTATCTTGGGATGCGCTTAAGTAATGTAGAAGTTTTAGATGTTTTTATATGTAAAAATGTCTAAGGAACACAATGGCATAATAATTTTTAAAATAAAAATACATGTATTGCGAGAAATATGCAGTTTTACTTTTAAATTGGCAATATTTCATGTTTGGCAACACTGTAATTAAAAATTACTATTTTTTCTAGATAACTTGCTCAATTTCCTTCAAAATGCATCTCATCGATTGTTTCTAGGCCGAATAAAGCCGAAGATATTAATAAAAGTTAATAATTGATGCTTTTTTTCTATGGAAAATTTTCCATGCACAATTATGACACGCCATACAAATTTTGCCATCAATACACGCCTACGACACGTGTGAGTGCGACTTTTGTTCACATTTATGGTGAAAACTCGCAACATAGTCAACCGAACATCGTGATATTTGAGAGTTTAATACAGAATAGATTGAAGCATTAATTGTCTTCTTTGAACTGTTTTTACCATTTATAAGTTTCAAGATATTCAATCTCAAACTTTAAAAATCGTTTTTCTCGAAATGTGCTAAATGGCGCTTGTCATAAGATAGCACAACAGCGACGATTTGCTAAAAATGTTTTTGCCTTTCTCATTCACTCTAAAATTCTTCAATCTAATCCCGACCCGGAGGGCCGAGTGTTATATGCCAATCGACTGAGTTCGTCGAGATCGGAAAATGTCGGTGTGTGTATGTATGTGTGTATGTGAAAAAAAATGTGACCTCTGTTTCTCAGAGATGGCTGGACCGATTTGCACAAAGTTAGTCTCAAATGAAAGGTACAACCTTCCCATCGGCTGCTATTGAATTTTTTATTGATTGGACTTCCGGCTCCGGAGTTACGAGTTGAAGAGTGCAATCACACATGACTTTAAAATGCATGAAACATTGAGATGTTTGACAAAAATTGACTTTTTTGGACTTTGGTACATTTTTGCCTTTCTCATATGGAAAGGTTATGCAATCACTCAAAAATCGTCAATCATACCGGCCCGGAGGGAGTATGCAGTGAGGGGTTGCTACTTTCAAATTAAAACTAGTTTAAAATTTCTTAACAAGTTGAAAATTTTCGGCAGGACCCGGACCTCCCGGATCTTTCTCCATGATCCGCCGCTGGTTTCAAGCAATGTTTCAGTATCACATAGTATCTCAAGATCGTGGCTGTCGATCCGTTGTATGTAAGTGCAAATCGTACTGAACATGTAATATTCATTTCCACCATTGTATTGAACATAACCAGCCATGGAATCGTAGTCTGGACAAATGAGACAAGCACAATTGCACCACTAGGTGGATTAAAACAGGTTTTTATTTTGGGAATGTGTCGAGTTGAGACGGAAACGTAATATGATTAATAACGAGGATAACACTTTCCGAATGTAGAGAGAAATTTATGAAAATGACGATTTCCATTCGATTCTAGCAGGTGCTGATCGATTTTAATGAGCATTTGATTTTTGTTGTATGACCAATTATATGTATAGGTCAAATGTTTAAAAACAATAATTTAAGGTCAAGATAGCATCATTTTGAAACCGCCAATTTCGGAGGTTTAGTATCTTCGATGAGTTTTACAAACGTTAAACAGCGCATCATTTGATAAGACACGAACTCTGTTACTATTTTCTGAAAAAATATTTCTGCCTAATTTTAAAACTTCAAAAATTACGGTTTCGGAATTATGCCGTTTGGACAGTATGATCGATTTTCACCAAACCCCCACCAAACCGAATTTCTGGCTACGCCGCTGCCTTCAAGTAAGTAGAAACAAAGTCGTTTTACACTTGTTCACAAGAAACTTCTTCGAATGCTGAATATCTATTATAATACATTGAAACCCCGATTTTATCAGCCAAATATGAACATATGTTTGATGGGCTCTAGCAGACGAACAAGACTGAATTCGAGTAAATCCTTTCTTGAGCATGTTTTCCTTATCATGAAGATGGGAATATGCAAAAATAAAAAGTTCGTCATAATCAGAAATAGTTATCAGACTACATCAAGGGACGGCAAGAATATTTTAACAGCTTCAGTTTATTATAAAGAAAAAAAATTGCCCGATTTAGTCAATGTCCCCATTTTGTCAGCCTAAAATACACCATGAAACTGATAAAAAATGGGTCTTTATTGTATGTATTATTCACTGTGTTTCACATTAATAGGTACATTTCATTTTTGGGGATTTTTTATTGCATCGAACTACAACAATTTTTAGATAGCTTTCAAGGGGTTATTTTATAGACTTCTTCCAAAATTTGGCGAACCTATTCCAATTCGTATACAAATTAATTGGTATACTTAAGGGTTTATATGTTGCAGATAGAGAAAATACTGAAATTTTCAGCTTTTTTCCTACACAATATTACGAAAGCTTATTAAACAATTTTTCCTAATAAGTTTGTGAAAATTATAAACTATTTGAATTTTTTTAATAGTTTAATTTTTTATTTAACCGTGATTTTTTAATAAATAGTGACCATCGCTTCACAACGTAGTCTATTTTTCATGGCTTGCGGTGAGCACGATCTCTCGAATTGCTGAACTGAAAATTATGGAATAGAAATTAATTTTTAGTATTCTTTACAGATTTAACTCACCGCGCAGATAGCTCTGAATTAGACCCGCTGGTGCCCTAAGACGATTTCGCTAGATTTTCAGAGCACTGTGCACCCAGAGCATTAACGCAAGTGACGGAAGGTTATCGAAAAGATTCGTGAAAATGAAAATTCCAGTAATGATGATGATTTTCCCAAACGGTTCGTTTTCGAGAGGTTTTTAGAAAAAGTCAATGTCAAAGTAAAATTTGGAACTATGCACGCATGCACTTCAGAGATAGCGTGATATCAGGAGCTGCGATTTCATTTCAACGCTTTTTTGTGAAAAGGGCAATACTTACAAATGTAAACATAAGGCTTTTTTCATACATGCGAATGAGGGCTTTGAAACGCAACAAATTAACGTAAAAATTTGGATTCTACGATATTGCTTTCTTAAACTACAGCAAAAAATACAACGGGCGAAACTGTATTTTTGTTTGTTTATTTAAAGTTTCGCCCTCCACGCTTCATGCAAACAAACAGGGTGATTTGCTTTGCTAGCAGTTTAGAGGCGAAACTGTTTTTTTCGTATTTTTTTAGGATTATCAAGCTGATACCAGCTGTAAATAGTAACAAAACAACACGGACGAAATCGGTGGTGTAGAACGGTAGTTATTGTAAAAAAACGTAAGGGCGTAACTTCAATGCTGATAGGTGGACTGAAAAAGTAAACAATCGCCAAAGGGGCGATACTATCATTTTGTCAATTTCAATAGCAACAACAAATTTTAATTTAATAATTTAAAATACTTTATGAAGTTTTGGGTTTCAATCACTGAATCATGCAATCTAGGATGTAAAAAACACAATTGTTCTTAAATAGGAAATAAAACCAAGTCTGGAAATATTTACTGTTGATTTTCTTTGAATGGTATCACTGCTAGTATCGCCCTTTTCAAGAAAAAGCGTTGATTTCTTAGTTCTCAGCCGCGTTGGAAATTTGAGTAAAGTATAAACTTCAAACGATTAAAAAAATTTCGATTTTTTTGGCTCAGTACAATATACAACCCCTTTAGGAAAATTCAGTTTTCCCACCACAATTTTGATATTTTATTAACAGAGCATTAACAGTAATTCGTTGGTATGTCTATTTTATGGGCCATTTTTTCGCTTTCCCATTGATTTGGTTTGAGATTTCTAGCACTGATGTTTTCCTATGCTGATTTGAGCGATTCTCCGTATCATCGAATCAAGACAAAGGTTTTTTTTTCTTCATGACATATATTTATTATATGTTTAAAAACAGTATCTAAGGTACATGCATGAATGTTTGACTCATGGAACATTTTTTTGATCAAACCGATTTAATAACGAATATCGATCACTTTATATTCTACTAGCTACTACCCATCGCGCGTTGCTGCGACGCTCTGCGAAATAGGAGAAAAACACAATTTGTTCCAAAGCGCCATCTGGCGGGCAGATAATTTCCAACTAATAGCACACAAACACGCCCCATACCAAATACCTACTGTCTGCAAATTTTTACGGAAATCGGTTAAGCCGTTTGGGAGCATTGGCGTGCGCAAGGGGGGGCTAGGAGGGGCTATAGCCCCCCTAATGCTCTGGAATTTAAAAAAATATTAAGTATTATTATAATGTTGGAAAGACATGTCAAACTTATTGCATATCTCATTTTGTTTAAGCAAGCCATGTTATCTTAGTTGGCGCAAGTTCGTTTAAATCAGGAATCTCTATCGATAACAAGATAAGGTTTCTCGTTTTTAGAAGCTTCCTCCTGCCGTGTGGAACCGATCAGCTCCAGACTGCCACTATGTGACCGCCGTCGCCCTTACCACAACGGAAACTGAACCGAGAGCGACTCAAGGTCCGATGACTTTTGAAGGATTCCCCGCGGGTCCGAAGAATACCATCCGCCAATCCGACCTACTAGACTGCGCTAATTTGTTTCGCTGATCTCCCGTTTGTACGAAAGTTGCAAGTTTTGGTCTTCTCTCCCGGTCACCATCTACGCCTTCTCTCCCCTGTCCTTGATACAACTGCTTCTACACCGATTTTGGAAATAAGCCCCCCTCTGAATATCTTGACCAAGCATAAGTCTCCGGTAAAAAAGTTTAAATTTGTATTCCGTATTCCTAGTTTTAAGATAGTTGTAATTTTACCTCTTTGTTAAAATTATTGTCCCCCATCTTGTAAATAGAATTGTATCCCTAGTTTTAAAACACCTGTGAAATTTTTCATAAATTTTTGTTCTCCCTTTTGTGTACCAAACTATATTGTTAGTTTTAAGATAACTGTAAATATTTCCTAAAAACTATTACTATTGAATTCTTTGTTTTAAAATTTTTCATAAAAAAAATGTTTTGCCCCCTCTCTTGTATATAGAATCTTATTTCTAGTCTTAAGATAGCTGTAAAATTTTTCTCTTTTATAAAAAAAATATTTCAACATTGTAACTTCCTAGTTTTAAAATATCCAAAATGTAAAAACAACAGAATTTGGCACAGCCAAGCTAACGCATTTGTGCCTATCAAATAAACCAAATGAATAAAAAAAACAAGATAAGGTTGCTGAGAGGAAGCGGTAACTGCAGCAAAGATTCGGTTACCGGCTTAAAAATACAAGAGTGTTGGTGATCAATTTAATTTTTTGCTTTGACTAAAAATTATAAACTTTTCATTGCAAATGATTAATGCAGTCGGTAAAGGCATATATGGTGATTTCAGGAGGTACTACATGGAAAGCGAGAACAAGAGAAACTTTCAACTTTTTTTTCTAAAACTTAACAGTAATATAATCTTAGAAGAACTATATAGATGCTATTTATTTGGATAACAACTTATTCTACTTCTATCTTCTTTTCATTTTAACGACATTAAATTACCTAGAAATTACTAAGTAGGAAAAGTTTTAAAAAATTAGTTATGAAAGGATTTGGAATATACAGATAGGAAAGCTAAAGCATGGTAAAGAGGGACGACTCTGCTGTTGCCGTGAAACATGGTAGATTTAAGCAATTCGTAGTAACTTTGTCTAAGCACGACTCCTACCAGCAAAAGATAAAAAATAGTCCGGAAGCTTCTAAGCCTGTTCCTGTAACAATTGAAGTTTTATAGCACGCTACAAGAGCAATAGTTTAATAGAGAATACCAAAAAATATATGTTTAAATATCTTATTTTATGGAAAGCATGAGATGTATAATTCCCCTTTTAGGACCAGAGGTTTTGGGGAACGATCAACAAGAGTAGCAGCAAGTTTATAAGGTGATCAGTTCAGCAGTCACATGACTATCGGATAACACACGAGGAAACTTGTTCGATGTGGAGTGCCAACCTTATTGCTCGCACTTGTTATATATTAGAACAGTGTAGTGAGCTGAAAGTTGCTGAAAAGGACGATCACGACAGATGCGCATAAGGCTTGATAATTATGGACTAGCATGTTAGAGACAGTGTAACCTTCCGGCAGTCGCGCTAGTGCACTGAGTGCACGATGCTTTGGAAATCTAGCGAAATCGTCTTAAGACACCAGCGGCTGTTCGTTCAGTGGGCCATAAGCGCGACTTCCGTAGGGTTAAAATGATATTCAGTTTTGGGCATGAGAGGGGTAGGAGACTCGTTAAAGTGATCAGTAGACAACCTGTAAGGCGTCGTCGACTTTTGGGGAAAGCGTTGCTGTCACTGGAAATATGCAATCGAGGAAAATATGTGTGTAGAGCGTGACTGGAAAGTGGCTCCCAGGAAATGTCTAATGCATTTAACCATGGTTCGCATCAAATACCCAGTCGCTATAAATAGCACAGGTTTACGAAAAACATTGATTTCTTTCTTAACTATGTTTTCTAAATGCATTTTGGACCACTCAAAAAACCTCGAAAAGTGTTATTAAATATTTTCCTACAGAAAGGAAGTTTTCTACTTTCTACTTGATTCTCGGAGTTGTTCAGAAGTTTTTGTTTGTCATAATTTTTCTTATAAATCCATTAAAGATTCACCCAATACCTTAAATAGAATTTTTTTTAAATTGAAAAAGTAATTTTAGGTGAAAATCTAGGTCAGAATTCACATACTGAAAAAATTGATATCTTAAATTGAAGTTAACAAAGTTTTAAAGTAAAATAAAATTTATTTTTCAAACTTAAAAACCTATAGTGAAAAAAAATCAGTGGGCCATAATCCATTACCAAATAGAAAGAGAAATAATACATTCCGTAAATATTTTGATCTGATTATTCAAATTCAATTTTTGTTTTTTTGGTATTTTTGTTTTGTATATCTCATTATGAATTTTTTATGGATTTTTCCACCTTTCGAGCTCAGTTCATAGTACTTTTTTATTGATTTTATTTATGCTTTGCATTTTGTTCAGTTGTAAAACATTTCATTGAAACATTCTTGAGTTTTGGATGCTCAAGAAAAATTTAATTGGTATTAAAACAAGGTAGCTTTATAGCAGGCGGCCTATTAAAATTGAAATAGCTCGTGTGTTGAGATCCACTCTGATTTTTAACGAAATTTTTCCAAAATGATTCTAAAAATTTAGAAATAAAATTCCAAATTAGAAATATTTGGAACTCATGTGAATGTAGAATCGTTATGAGTTTTCTTTTCTGGTATAGTGCTCTTTGTGACCGGTTCTGTAAATTTTTGACTGCAATTTGCTTGGAATGAAATGCAAAATTGTCACACGATGGAAAATAGGGAATTAATTCTGCACAAAAGAAAAGACAACCCGAGTATGATGATCACAATGGCCAAACCTTTATATGTGCTGTACAAACAGATTTTATGTAATGTTGGTCTGCTGTCCTGAAGGTGCCATTGTGTTGTCGAAGCGATGTCATCGTTTTCGTACAGGGCTATCAATCAATCGAGTTGGACCGTAAAGCAAAACATTATGGCCAAAATCGCGGGTCTGAAAGATGTATGGTCAGGATCTGAACAAATTCAATAAATGCACCTGAAAGGGTTATGAAAATTTGAATTTAAACAGCTTCCGGGACAGAAGCTTTATGTTGCCAAAGATCACAAATTTCCAAGAAGTATAAAATTGTTGTTGTAGACAAGTTTGCCGAAAAAGTGTATGATCTGGCAGTAAATTTGCAGTTATGGCCATAAGACTCCGATTTTCATCACAACCTACAATATGAACCGAGTTATACATCTACGATAGTCTTAAAGACAGCTAGTAATTAATTAGGTCCCTTCCAAATTTTTGCCAGATTTGGCGAGTAGCTACTACAGTAAGAATACGCAATAGCAGTTCCGGGATAATGACGTCAACGTCCTTGAGAATAGGATGAACTTCCCAAACTGCCCGGAGTTCCAACCAATCCAAATCTATACTACATTATATAAATATATAAAATTGAAACATGGCTAAAGATGATAATTCAATGACCAGATACTGGAAAAAAGCAGCAAGAGATGTTGACCAGCAGCTTGTGCAGAAATTAAATGCAGGTATCACGTCCAAAGTTCAAATTTTCTTTCGAGTCGAATAAAAACCGCAAAAATCCACAATGCACAGTGGTTCCATTCCTTAAGAGAGGGGTCATAAATGTGTGCAATGCAAATATCACTACTAAACTATATTTCTTTAGTAAATTTTGGGTAGCTGAATCCGAATTTCACATTAAAAAAAATATTGTATTCACATAACAGTGTGATATGGCTTTTCTTATTAGACTAATCGTTCATATTTAATAAACATTATTTTTTGTTCTAACATTTTTTAGAGTATCAAATAGTACATTTTTTGATGTGCTTGCAATAAAAACACGACTTTTTATTGAAAATTCTTGAAACTGCAGCTTTTGTGCTTGAACGCCAATATTTTAATATCGTTTCCAGTGAACATGATATCTCGTGAACCAAATCACAGACCAATCTTTTGAAAATAATAATTAAATTTGAATTGTTTGAAAATAATAATTAAGCTATTTAATTTCAAGATATGAAGTATTAATAAATAATATAGTTTTAAAATGTAAAATGAATTTTTTCGTCTTGTGCTAACTCGTCAAACATATACAACATCTTAGATTCTCCAGGCATTCTGGGTGCAGACATGCGCAGCTGAAACCTAGTTTAAAAGGAACTGAATAGTCTGAAGATCATTTTAAAGAAAAATTTGCGAGGGATATCGACGGAAAAAGTTAGTTAAAACCAGAACCACCATAAGAATTCATCTCTATACTAAAAAATCAGTTCATTATTGTCAAAATCAAGTTTAAAACAATAGAAAATATATCCATAACCATATAATCACGAGATAAAAACACGCTCTTGCCAATAATTTTTTTTTAATTTAATGGACTATAGGGGAACCACTGTGCAATGTATCTTTAAACTACAATAAATACGCATCATTTTCTTCTAAAAACGTTTTATGCTAAAGCATACTTCCAATTAAAAGCATCAAATTGGCTTTGCTTATTGCAGGATACATAAAGCAAATGTTAAAAAAAATTCCAGTCAATTCATACGAAATCACAACTTTAAATATTCTTAAAAATTCCATGCTAACTTCACTAACTAATACTAACTTCAAAAAAATCATATAAAAAACGTGAGAATTGTTTTGCGTCAAAGACCACGAGAATTTTTTTTCGAGGAAGTTGAAAATGTTTAATGTTAATTTTTAAGCCTACTTAAAATGGGATGGTAATTAGATAGAGAAATACTTTGATTACCTTTTTTGAGAAACCCGTTTCTACATTTAAGAAATAAATGAAACAACTTCAATTTCAATAACAAAATAAAATAACTGTTTTACAATCGAACCTTTACCAGAAATCTACCGTTAGCCCCCCCTAATAGAAAAGGCTGCGCACGCCTATGTTTGGGAGTCTATAAATCATATACATACAAACTTTGACTTTTATATATAGATAGATAGATAGATAGATAGATAGATGGATAGATAGATAAAGTGATAGTAAGACATGTAAGAACAATAAGTTAGGGGCCGTCCTTTTACCACGTGGACAGTTTAAGGGAGGGTAGGGGTACGGAAAAGTCCACGCTTGTCCATGCAGACAGTGGTGGGGGTATGACAATTGTCCTCGTGGACTCTTGAATATTTTTTCTTTAATGGAATATATAACAAACTTGTACTATCATCGACATAAGCGCTTGATTTTTTCCTTCCATTTTTTTCCAATAGTAAGAAACACTTAAACCGCACATGCTGTTTGCTGACATCACACAATTTTGCTCTCAGAAATATTTGATCTAATCAGCTGTAATTTCGTCAATTCCCATTATTTTTTTGGATTTGATAACTTGCTACACGACTCAATTCAACTATTCATGTATTACTTCTATTTTGCGCTATTATAATGGATGCAAAAATGTGTCTTTTAGTCACAAAAATTTAAAAAACTTTTTTATAACTGATTTTGTTAAAAAATAAGTTATTTTTACAAAAGTGAAAAAAACTAAAAAGTCTGTGGACAAAGCTTAAACGAAATATAAGTTTTTAGGATAACATTCAGTATCAAGTAGTCCAGGACAGATGAAAAATCCACAATTTTCTGGATTTTAAAACTCTTATGAAACTACCGGACAAAAATGGAAAAGTCCACGTGGACATCGTGGGTAGGGGGGTAGGGGTATAGAGATTGTCCACGTAGGTGGAGGTGGGGGTCAAAAAGCAAGGCATTTCTGTCCACTTGGTATATGAACGGCCCCATTATATAGCCAAGTTATTTTATATGTGTTCGATTGATTGGGATAGTTATGTTTGGTCTAATAATCAAAACGCATAAAACTAAATTCTCTGCGTGAAACTTCAGTTATCCTTATGCTGGTTTCGGTAAATTCAGACAGAAATAACAACTGAATTTATGATTACGTACAACTGGTTCAAAACTTTGGGAATCCTCTAAGGGCCGATTTCTGCACCCTCGCTTAACGTTTAAACCAGGTTCACCATTACGTTTAAACCTGGCTTAAGCGTAAAGCGAGGGGGAAGAAATCGGCCCTAAGAGAAGCAACACGCTAGATTCCACTGAGAAGCCTAAAAATTTGTTTCCAAACCGTCCAAACAGGTCCAATAATGGACGCCTGCTGAACAGTCTGCTGGGAGTCCAGCATTGGACGATTCTAAAACATGGATTTCTAAGAGGATGATTTTGCACACGCTACAAGTAAAAAAAAACTTTTCTACGCGGGACACCAAGGATCGTGCGTTGTTTAATCAGCCGCAGTATTATCATCGTCGCCATGTGCTCTAGGGCTTTGGAGAGCCACTCTGAAACTAAATTCTTGGTTCTTGGAAATTTTTAGCTATAAATATGTTCAAACGCATTGAGTGATTCAGTTTGTTATACATCGTCGCACAGTAAACTTTTTTTCTCTTGTTTAGTTGGTGGAAACATCATCCAAAATCTTCATTTGGCCCTTGTTCGGCGTTCTACGTAGTCGAGTCACTTAAAGGATGTTCAGTGCATCTACTTCGTAACGAATTATTAGTCCTGTTCTAAAGTGAAGATCCTATTTTATTAGACCCCGTGTTTGTACGCCTCCGAATTTGATAGCTTTTTGACCCGATTTTGTCAGCCACATTTAAGTCTTGTGGATTGATACTCCTATGTTACATGTCGGGATTAAAACAAAAGCCTTTTACTTAAGTGTGCTAAGAATTTAAAATGTTGATGTTCTTAAAGTGATTAAAATGATTCGATTTTTTTAACTGATGCGATAATAGACTTCCGAAGAATTAAGTGGGGTTTTATATCATACTTTAGATAGTCCCAATCAATATGAAACATATATGTTCAGAATTTGTCAATCTTCAATACATAATGGGGCTGACAAAATCGGTCATTATATTCATGATAAAAATTACAGAAAAAATCACAGATTTTAACACTTTGTTCTTCTAGTAATTGTAGTTGGCATCTACAGGAAATTATAGTTTGTAGCCAAGGTGCATAAAATTTTATAGGACATTGCACTGAATTGAAAAATTTGTCGATTATATGAAATTTCTTTATTTTCCCAAATTATTGTAATTTGTAATATTGGGATAAAAAAAAAAATTTTTTGGTAAAAATGCGATATTTCTGTATTTCTACGTATTTTTGTGAATATTTTTTGAGAACATAAAATTCTGGTCTTCCAAAAACTGCAGCTAGTATCAATTGTAATTGATTGGTGTACGAAAATATGTAAGTCATCGTATCGAGTTCAAAATTATATGTTAAATAATTAAAATTTCTGTATTTCTATGAAGTTTTCATTATTTTTTAGAAAATACTTATTCTTTCAGAATCTGTAGTTGGTAGCAAATAATAAATTATAAATCTGTGATGTAGCTTGAGAAAAAATAATGTGCAGATAATCGAAACAATTTGTTCGCATTGTCGTACTACGGATAATCAAATCATTTTCTACGGATAATCAAGTTACGGATAATCGAGTCTACGGACAATCGAGACTTCGGATAATCGAATATGGCCTGTATTATAATTTACCAGGAGTATCTCGAAACCTCTCATCCGAAGTGTAATAATTATCGAGCAGACTTATTCAAGAAACTCGATTCAAAACTGTTACATCCCGGTCGCATGTTTTCTCCACTGTGCATTGTAATTCTGCCGCAACACCATATTCGAACTTAGGGCTTCCAACCTTGAAAGTAACAATCTGGTGCTGTTACGGTAAGGAAACAGAAATGCATCAAAAGGTGCAAGTAAAAGGTAGCATTCAACAGAGTCAGCAACTCTAACACTGTGACAAGTATAAGATAGAACCGTTCGTTGAGGACCAAATGTGCTGCAGGAGAACTTGCTGACATGGCACAAAACTGTTACCTACCGCTAGCGCCACAAGCAACACGAGTTCTGGTTCAGTTTTCCAAGCCGAAGCCGAACTATTACTCTTCCCACATAGTTGCACAAAGAGGCAATCCGTTTCACGGTTACCCAACGGATTCCCTAAGCGTGGCAATGCATTTAGATGGAATAATTTGTGAAGCAAGAAAAAGCAAACGAAAATTATTAAGTATTCAGGGGGAAATGGAACACGTGTGCCTTCTCCGGGGATAGCTGTCGTGTTTAATTCCACCTAATGCTGCAGAGCGAGCGAATAATCCTGGCGAGGATTTGTGCATAGGTAAGGTAATTGTACTGGAGTAGCTTGGCTTTGAAAATGGTAATATATTTTATGTACTTTTTTTTATAAATAGCCGAAATGTGTTTCGCGAAGAGAAAGGCAAAATGCTCAATCTTATACGCGATGTTCTAATTTAATGTCTGTTTCATACAAAATTTATTGTACTGACTAACCATCTGGATTTATTAATCCATTAGAAGGTTGTTAAGGTTGTTAAGCACATTTTATTAAGTAAGTAGAATGTGCAAACACCACCAACAGATATTGAGAGTGGAGAGATCCTGGCTGCACTGAAAAAAAAAACAATAATATGAACCACACTCTAACAGCGGTGTATATAAATCATGGAAATGATTGTTTGTCATGAGGTTCTGCTGATCATTTAACCTCGGCCTGTGGGAAACCAAAGAGGGCCAAGGGCCACTTCGAGATACATGACCAGTAAGCGCTATAGCATTTAATATAGTGCTAGAAATACGGACGCCTGTATTTTTATAAGAACTTAACTAATAACGGAAAGCAAATAAGTAACCCTTACCATTTTACTGGAAAATGTTCGAAAAATTAAGTTTGGCATGAAAAATTCCACAAAAATTATAGTGGTCAGTAAGGCTATATTGTACGCTTATGAAATTTTCGAAAAGACCAAAAACCACACTATTACTTTTTTGTCAATGCTAGATTCTAGAAGTGATTGGAATTCAATACATTTTATATTCGTATAAGGCTACATCAAACGCAATACATACCTTTGAGTTGAAGATTTTATATTGAACCTATCATCAGTCGTTTGTGAAAACAAGAAGGTGAAGTTTTTTCGTGTTTCATGTTGAATTAAGAGAGACAGGCATAGCGTAGTTGGTAAATCGATTGCCTTGTACGCTGCTCACCTGGGTTCAATTCCCAATCCCGCACATAGGATTAGAGATTTTTCCAAAAGAGATTTCTCCAATCCGAAAAGAGGCGAATGACTCTAAGACTAAAACCTCTATAATCAAAATAAATAAAAAAGAGAGAGAATAAGATGATCAAGCAAACGACCTAGTATCAAGCTAGTTTCATGACACAAAGCTGCAAAAATGCTGTTCTTTAGTCTAACAAAAGACTGTCAATTTCCGAAGTTGTTATATTCAACTAAAACTACAACAAAGAGCAATATTCCAAGTAAAATACATCTCCATTCAACGCACAATTTATCTTACAACTCTATCAAGCTCATTTTAATGACAACATTGATGAAATTTGTATCAACACGAAACATCTTCCACCCACAGTTAATTAAAACGGGTCGGGAATATACGGGTTCATTTCCCGTACACCGTTTTGTCGGCGCTAAATGTGTCCCAGTGCTTTTGTTAGTCTGCGCATGGCATAAATTTATAGCTCCAGCACATGGTTCGATTATCCATGCTATAAATTTCCATTCAAAGAACGATTTATCGCGGAAAGCACTAAATTCGTAACTGTTTTCCCGCTGTTTTTTTCTTCAAACAACAACACTGCGCTGCTGCGACATCGTGAAAAGCTACCTTTACGAACCATCCCAGTGTACCACCCCCTGCACCGTTCCACAACTTGACTGATTGCACTTGACACTGAAGTCGTAAAATTTCGTTCCGGTGCCATCCGGCTGAAGCGGTAACTTTATGAAACTCTTCGTTGACTCCATGCCTACCCCTTTTCGCAGCTTACGTAACATCTTCATCTTACAACAAACCCTTCCGTAACCGGTATCGGAACCAAAAACACATTCCAGCACGTCACGCGCGGTGGAACTCAACGACAGACATAACAATAACAATCACTATGATTCAATGGCAGAGATTGCATTGAAGATGATAACCGCAGACTTATGTGCAAGGGTATCGGTTGCATAACATTCGCTTGAAAGATTTGATTGGAAAGTGCTAGGGCAGCCAATCCAATATGCGGAGAAGCTGAAGGAAACGACGGGGAGTATATTATGTCCCATGAAATACGAGAATCTTCAGACTAACAGAAACAAATGCATGTTTTCCACACGCAGATGTCGAGTTTCATTTAAGTTTTACATACTTTATCATCATTATTCATTCGTCCAAATTTTGGACAAATAAACAACGATCATTTTTGGATATGTTGTGTATAAAAGGATAAGCTTCCCAGAGAAACATTACGAACCATGGTTTGCTTGTGATGCTTGCCCTCAAAAAACGTAAACAAATGATGTCTTTGTAGATATAAATTGTTACTGGCCGAACCAGAAGGGTCGCGGCTTATATTGCCCCTAGTCCCTGGTCAAGCCACGGGGACCGTTTGGGGTGGGCTCCGAAGGCCTCTTTTCTTGGCTAGCTCGAGCTTGAGGCACGGAGGCTTCAGGGTCGGCTCAATGTCACTCTATCCAATCGGAAGACAAACACGGTCTTTTCACTTTTTTTAATTATTTATTGTAACTTACAATTTTTGTGTGTGAGTGTAGGTGTATACAAGGCCGGCCGGCGAACGCTGGGACAAAGCGGGAAACGGTCGGCTGCTGTTGCGATGGCTACGACGACGGGATGCTGCTGCGATGGTCTGCTGTTGGTGTGGCGATGGTACACGTGGGCTGTTGGGTGGCGGGGTCCGATGTGCCCAGCGATGCCACTTTCTAGCGAGTGCGTCGATAGGCGGTCACTGCGGTTGATCTTCGGTGACAGGCCGGCGATTCAAGGGCACTCTGGCACCTCGTAGCTGGTTTCAGCTACCTGCTGATGCCTCGGAGGTCGCGCTGGAACCTCGTGGCTGGTTCAGTGAGCTCGTGGGCACTTTTGACTTGCTTTTAGCGATGATGGTGCCACTATCGACGACGGGCTGTTCAGGGACACCACGCTCGGACTATAAGCCACTCCGATGGCTTTAAGATCTAATGTAATATAATGGGTCCTGATTCCTTCTCGGTATTTAGTTAATTCACTTTCTATCACTCCTCTATTTGCTTCACTATTTCAAATATTTCTAACTGTCTATCTACTTAAACTTTCAACTTTGATGTCTGCCTTTCTTGAAGTCTACAGCAAAAGTCGTTAGCATATTCTTTCTATCCTAACCCAGTAGCTTCCCTCTCACTCGCAATTTTCCTCTCCCGTTTGGCTTTATTTCCTGCTTTCCCAGTGTTTTCCAATCCCGAGCGTTTCCTGTTTTCCTAACGTGTGTGTAATTTGATGTTTTGTGTTCATGTGTTACATATTAAAGCTTAAGTATTTATTTAGACCGTTTAAAAATAATTTACGTGTGCTTTACTTTAATTTTCCTCCTAATCACATTAAACATTATATGAAATATTTATATATAAAATAAACGTTATATACTTTCATTATCCAAGACACATATTTGAGAGTATGGTTAAGCCCCCTAACTGTTATACGCAGTATTATAGCGTATCTATTACTGCCTACGTTCGTGTCGAACAGCAGTATGGCAAACTCTCTTGCTCGCGTTTTGCTCTCGCTTTTTGCAACTGGTCTATGGGGTAAAGGGCCCAA
This sequence comes from Topomyia yanbarensis, assembly GCF_030247195.1. NCBI lineage: Eukaryota > Metazoa > Arthropoda > Insecta > Diptera > Culicidae > Topomyia > Topomyia yanbarensis. Next base: position 367,882,859 of record NC_080671.1, on the reverse strand, counting down.
ATGGTAACAAAATGAAAATTACAACTATCTATTTTTCCAATAAATTGTAGGAAAATTTCTTTCTTTAGAGCTCTCAACATTAATATAAAATAATAATGATTTTTGAATGCCGACAAATAGCTAAATAACTGATTTTTAGAACCACCATATCTCAGATAAATAAAACTTAACCGTCAAATAAATAAATACTAGCCTAATTTTTTTCAAATATGTAAAAATATATGGGCTATTCGGACCTACCTAAGCAAATCGCCCTTTTAAGTGGATAGATGTGAAAGAATTTATCGCACAAGGATCCTCTAAATACCATCTGTACCAGTTTGTTTACATCGTGTTTGCTTTTTTGCTCTGGAGCAAGTTCCATTTTATCTGCGTTTTACTTACCGTTTTTCGGCGAAAAAATTTCCAGTCGCTTGACGGACATTCTGTTTTGTATCCTGTACTGAAATCCTTGTGAAAACTTTGAAATCCTTGTGGAAACTCGGTGAGTCTACGGTGAAATTGTGAGACTGCAACCTGTGTGTAATTCCCCACAAAAAAATTACTCGCTCACTTCGCCATCTGCACGCGAGTAGTGGAAAGTGTTCCTCACACTTAAACTTTGCGCACAGCGAGACGAAATCTCGGGTGGGTTTTCAAAAGGTCGTAAGCGACAAAAGGCGGGTTGAAATCAGCCATGAGTTATAGTTGCAAGTCATGCGACTCTCTCGTTAATGGGATTGAGAAAATTGCATGTCGCGGCCATTGCGGATCGATTTTCCACCGCACCTGTATTCCCGGTATGCAGCGATCCGCACTAGACCTGTTGTCTAGTTTCAACAACAACCTGTACTGGCTCTGTGACGATTGTGCTCACTGTTTCAACGAGTGGGTGCAGCAATCCGTTTCTGCTGCTCCCATTGTGGACATAAAAAAAATATGTGAGGCTGTAGATAATTTGAACACGGTCGTCTCAAATCTCTCGAGCCGTATTGAAAATCATTTTCCAGCCAATTACGGCTCTGTAACTCAAAGGGGGCTGTTTATCAAGCGACATCCGGAGGATCTGCCCACTCCGAAACAATGTCGCGAGAATAATGCTAAAATTCGCGCCACTGCAGCCGCTGTCTGTTGTACTAGAGCCATTCAGCGGGAAATCAGAACAGTTGCGGATGAGAAGGAGAACTTTGTTTCTTTCCGAGTTGAGCTTCCGAGCGAACTAAAGGACACTGCACTCAAAGCGTCTACTTGGCCGACTGGAGTACTCGTTCTGAATTTAATTTCGACCAGCCAAAGCAGGATAGATTTCGCTAATGGGCTACTGGGATGCACCGCACCTTGTATTATGGAAGCCCTCGATCCCCCCGCCCCCGCAGTCCAGCTACTGCAGCCAACGTTCACCAGTCGTCTCGGTCCTGTGTACGGGAGTGGAGAAAGGGTCTTCCAAAATTCCCCCTGCGGCAAGTACCCATCCTTTCTGAATAATTCAAGCGCTTCCCCCCGATTCCAGTTCTCCTTCAATTGCACCGTATCAGCACCAGATGCCGTTCTTCCTGCCTGCGAACCGCAGCTGGAAGAGACACCTAGTCCAGCTGCATTGCATACATCCCACGTAATGTCGTCTCTTAGGTCACCGGGACGCACACTTGCCGCCAGTCGTGAGGAAGCCCTTAGTCCCCCCACCACAGTCGAGCCCTTCCTGCCAGCGACCAGCAGCCGTCCCGGTCCTGAGGTGGAGATGGGACGAGGGGTCTTCCGCAAACCTACCTCAGGCAAGTACAATGCATCTGTGAGCTCCAAAGCTCTTCGATTTCCAGCATTGGTCAACGACGGGCTAAGCTACTGCTATACTACCAAAATGCTAGTGGTATTAATTCAATCGTTGAGCAATACCGTCTTGCAGTCTCCGATAACAGTTTTGACATCATAGTCTTCGTCGAAACATGGTTGAACGATGACACGCTTTCCAGTCAGGTGTTCGGTACTGAATACGAGGTGTTTCGTGACATGAGCCCTAGCAACAGCCGAAAATCCACCGGAGAGGGCGTATTAGTAGCGGTTAAAACCAGCTTGAAGGCAAGAATCGTCGAGAACACTTCTTGGGTTTGTCTAGAGCAGGTTTGGACAATTATCGAGCTTGGCGACCGTAAGTTGTACTTGTGTGCTTTGTATGTTCCACCCGACCGCGCTCGTGATACCGAATACGCTGAAGCACACTGTAGCTCAGTTTTTACTATCCTCGAAGATGCTAACGCTGTTGATGAGATCATGGTACTACGAGATTCTAATCTTCCTACCATATCATGAAATCATCCCCTAATGGATTTCTTTATCCGGATTCGGACCATTCCGTTCTCCACCCATGTGCAGTGAGGCTACTTGACAGCTATAGCTCAGCCACGTTACTACAAATCAATCCTATTGCCAATGAGAATTGCCGCCATCTCGATCTTTGTTTTGTCAGCGATCAGGTTTCCGCCACATAGTGACGGCTCCCTCTCCCCTAGTAAAACCAGTAGCACATCATCCTCCACTGATCTGTCTCCTACAATTTCCGTAAAGCTGATCATCGCAGTATCGCAGACTTTCTTTCCACCATCGATTGGGAAAATATTCTGGACCTCGAAGATCTTGAAACCGTAGTTCAAACCTTTTCTAACGTTCTGGTGTATGCTATTGACAGGCACGTTCCAAAGAAAGTTCACCATCGACAAGCCGAGTACACTGCGACGGCTGAAGTCTATAAAGAGAGATGCCCTGCGGAGGTTTACCAAGTATCGCACAATATCACTCAGAGACTATTACGTCAGTCTCAACCATGCATACAAACGAGCAAGTCAACACTGTTTCTATCGATATCAGCAAAATATTCAGCGTAATCTCAAGTCGCATCCTAAACGTTTCTGGAAATAATTGAACGAGCAGCGCAAGGAATCAGGCCTGCCGTCGTCTATGACTTTCAATGGGAACACAGCTACCACATCTCGAGACATATGTGCACTTTTTTCGGAAAAATTCGCGAATGTATTCACAGATGAGGCACTAATTATTGAGCAAATCGAACTCGCCGCTAGCAGAGCTCCACTTGTAGGCCAAGCTTTGGGTGCTATCGATGTCGATGTAACGATTACCAGAGCTTCCTCTCGGCTTAAGTCATCTTTCAATCCGGGACCCGACGGATTCCCCTCCGCTATCCTGAAAAGGCACAATGAAGCTTTGATTACTCCGCTTCTTCATATTTTTCGAGCATCTATTGCTAGAGGAGTTTTCCCGTCTTGCTGGAAATACGCGTACATGTTCCCAGTCCACAAGAAGGGTAATAAGCGAGACGTCAATAATTACCGTGGTATAACTTCATTGAGTGCAGTTTCGAAGTTGTTCGAGCTGGTGATTATGGAACCTCTTCAGGCTCATTGTAAGCAGTACCTAAGAGACGATCAACACGGCTTCACGTCCGGGCGGTTAACCGCGTCTAACCTCCTGTGTTTAACATCCTACATAACAGAGAGTATGGAACATCGTGCTCAAACCGACGTCGTATACACCGACTTATCTTCCGCATTCGATAAGATAAATCACGATATCGCAAACGCAAAAATGGAGAGATTTGGAATAAATGGTAGTGTTTTGCAGTTGTTTCGATCCTACCTCACAGACTGAGAGATAGCGGTTGTCATAGGAGATTGTCAGGCCCCCACCTTCATTTCTACGTCAGGAATACCTCAAGGAAGCCACTTGGGACCGTTGATGTTTCTGATATACTTCAATGATGTACATCTAGTTCCGAAGACTCCACGATTGTCCTTCGCAGATGACTTCAAGATATTCCGCCTAATTCGGTCAATTGAAGATTGCAGATGGAGTTCAAACTACAATAATGGCGTTGAGAGAATAGAGTCCGTTCAGCGTCGCATTTTACGTTTCGCGCTTCGTAGACTGCCGTGGAGAGATCCTTCCCGACTACCTCGCTATGAAAACCGGTGTCAGCTAATTCAACTAGAGCCCCTACATGTTCGAAGGAATACTGCAAGAGCCTTGTTCATCGCTGACACTGTGCAGGGTCGTATAGATGCCCCAGCTATTTTGGAACAAATCAACATAAAGTATGTATGGAGCCATCACTGGTCTGCAACGAATTTTTTACCAGGCAGCTACGGCATTTGATTTCAACGTTTCTCGACAAAATCTGCGTATACGTTTTTCCAGACTATTTAATCAATTAGCTAACAACACTTGACCTTTTTATTTATTTTTAATTATTGTATGACTATTGTTTTTGTGTACTTCATTGTTAGAAATTAGATTAGTATTAAGGCCAACATCATTGGGGCTTTGATATGCCTGTTGATGTATTGAACAAATAAACAAATAAACAGCCGAGTCTAGTTGTTAGTTTGATACCTCAGCTACATTTTGGTGCCATAAACTCTACGTTTTTTCCAACCACTTACAATGTAGAAGTAAGGCGGACCTCCCTACGGGGCTATTCAAACCATCATTTTTTATTTTTTTTCTATGGAACTATGTTCACCTATGAAATATTTATTGGAGAAACTCCTTAAGAAGCCAAAACAATTGCGATACAAAAACTTAAACATAGAGGTCGATTGGCGCATCATGTATTTTCTTTGCTGTGACGTGTGCAAAGGCGTACACAGCCGCAAGCCGCTGTACGGTGGTTGATGGAATAGGTGGTCCGAATACCCGCCTACGCTCATTTCGCACGAAAGTGATGAGCGCCTTGAAAATATCTGGAATTTCACCCAATCAACAATTATTCCATATTATAGGAAACTTAAGCTTTCCAAAACACTTACTAGTTATTCTTTTTTCACTTTTATTTGTTGCTTTAATCACGGTTAACCCCTTAAAATGATTTTTGTGTTAAGGATGGCAAAATAAAAATGAAACATGTATCTCCTTTCTAAAAAAAACCAACATTTTAGATTCAGCTGTCAAAACTAGTGAATAGTGGTTCCACGAATATGTACGACAATCTGAAAGTCTTACGATTTTGTGAGAAATCGATGGGGTCCGAATTATCCCCACGGTCTCAATAACCCCGGGGCCCCCTATGTAAAACCATGTCAATTTTCATCGAATTTGGAAAATGATTGATTGAGCATGATGACCGTACAATTCGTAGCTACTCCATAATTGACCAGAATAAGCGAAATTGCACATGGAAGCAACGAATAGGGCGTGGGAGTAGCTATCCATTGTCAACGTGCACTAGGGCATTGCAAAAAAAATTTTTTTTTGAATTCTCGAAGGCCCCCTCTCTCATATTGTGACAAATGTCAAGGTATGGTCAGATGCCAAATTTCACATCATTTGGACAATTTTAGACCCCCGCCCACTTCGCTTGAAATTTTTTGAAATTGGTGCTATAGGAAAATATGGAGGGAAAATACATTAAATGCTATAACTTTTGAAGTAGCAATCAGAAAATTACAATTTATACCTCTTTTGAAAGGAAATAATATTAGTATTTGTATGTAGATATTTTTGTTTCTAGAAAAATACGGGAAAGTGGGGTACTGGGCCATTTTGGCCCCGAAATTCCCTGTTTTTAATGATTTTTCTGCTCCGTGATGCAAATCATACATATTTTGTAGTTTTTTTAATGTGAAAAAATCTCAAAAATCTATCGGAGCCTTTTTGACCTTAGTCCGAATACGAGAAGTTGGGGTTATATGGCCTTTTGTCATTCATATTAAACTTCATTATTTTCTCGTGAATATATCTATATTATGCTTCACTCAATTTTCATAAACTTTACCTTGTTGAACGTGGAAAATCCTTAGGATTATAACAAAAATAGATTTGTTACCGGTAAAATTCAGGAACAACAAATTATCTGACATATAGTGTCGATTTCACATTTTTATCATAAAATCGCACATATTAACTCCATTTAACAACAAAATTCTTATTTAATTTACTACTTTTAGTGTAAAATATGCTTAGGGATCACATGAGAAAAGTTTCATTCCTGGAAAAATAGGGGAAGTTGAGGTATTTGGACAAATAATGAAAAAAATGAGATTTGTAGAGTAAATATCAAAAAGTTTGATGTTTCTGAATTTTACCTTTAATGTTTTTATTTTTGATTTATTCCTCAGAATTTTACACGTTCAACAAGTTACATTTTATGAAAATTGATTGAAGAATAATAGAGATATATGCAAGAGAAAATGATAAAATTTAATATGAATGACAAAAAGCCCTATAACCCCAACTTCTCGTATTTGGACTAAGGTCAAAAGGGTTCCGATCGTTTTCTGAGATTTTTTCACATTATAAAAACTACAAAATATGTATGATTTGCATCACGGAGCAGAAAAATCATTAAAAATAGAGGATTTTGAATCCAAAATGAGCCAGTACCGCACTTTCTCGTATTTTCCTAAAAACAAAAATACCTCCATTCAAATACTAAGATTATTTCCTTTGAAAAAAGGTACAAATTGTAATTTTCTGGTTGCTACTTCAAAAGTTATAGCATTTAATGTATTTTTCCTCCATATTTTCCCATAGCACCAATTTCAAAAAAAATTAAGCGAAGTGGGCGGGGGTCTAAAATTGTCCAAATGATGTGAAATTTGGCATCTGACCTTACTTTGACATTTGTCACAATATGAGAGAGGGGAGGCCTTTGAGAATTAAAAAAAAAAAAAAAATTGCGATTCCCTAACGTGCACGTTTCGAGAGTTCTATACTTTGAAATGCCAATAACGGCCCCGGCCCCGGCCTTACAGTCATCGAGGAAGGAGAGGAATATTAGTGTAAAAAGCGTTGTTATGGAGACCGTGTTTACTTCTGCATTTCCACGTTTACCACGGGAAGAAGTTTTTGTTAGTAGAATGGGGTAAAGAGTCACAAATCTGGATTCACCTTGCTATGTGATACGATCTACGCAGCTCTCAGAGGGGTGTTATTATGTGTTTATTGGTGTGGGCAGCCGGCTTCCGAGAATTTATGATGAGTTTATCGTTTATTGAATTAATTTGGAAATTATAGGTTTTTAAAAAGCACCAAGATCCGGACAACCTATGTTTAATTGAATCAAACGGTATGTGAACGACCAAATGACCGAAGACCGTTCAAACCACTCGCTCATTGTAATGTATGTTGTTAGGTTAGTCCGCCATGTGAAAAGTTGAGTGCTGTGGTTGTTTAAGTTTGTGAATCAGTCTGCTTTCTCACCTTGTACAGATCACAAGTCAAACAGCGCACCACTTGTGAACAGCAAATAAACACAAAATGTCTATGTGCAAACTATAGAACAGAAAAGTCCTTTGCCCTCAAATACCAGTGAAATGAGTGAATCACAAAATAAATATCGCACGGGTGAACCAAAGGCGTTGTTTATATTTGAAGGCTCGCGCAGAGTGAGGTCAAATCTACCTATCGAACAGTCAGATGGTTACCTATTGTGCAAAGTAAACAAACATTCTTCTCTCGGAGAACAGGCAAGAAAAGTATTAGTATTGATAAAAATAATATCATGGCGAAATATTTCAATCGACTAAACAAGACACTGTATTCTGTTTATTATCCGTTTTTGTAACTATGTAAAATAAATGACATGGAGAGTATTATAAATAAAGTGCTGTTAGCTACGAAACAGTAAATTTTCCGTATTAATTTATTTTGTAATTCAGTTGAAGTCATTCAAAGGGTCAGCAAAAACTGTGGGTGTCAGGATCAAAGAAGAGTGCTTAATTTTAGGCAGTGTTGCGCATCCCTCTATAATACACAGACTGCAGGGAGAAGATAATCGCGATTGATTTTACGCAGAATCTTTTCAAAGCTACAGTGCACGAGGTGGAACAGTTTGTCAAGGTGAAAATGGAAATTGTGCTCACAGAAGTGTCACACACACAACTACACCATACAAAGAGTGTATTTCTAATAGCGTTTAACTCCTTAGTCAAGGTAGAAAACTTCGAAGCGAAAAACAACATGCAACACGATGTCTAATGTGAAAACGTCGCAGCCAAGATTCACGTGTATATGGATCTTGATCTAACGGAAATTCGGCTACATGATTTGGCACCTCGTACTAGCACGGATTATATTAAAAGCTTCATATCGAAATCGTCGATGTTGTGCTATCTTATGACTAACGCCATTTTGGGGTAATCTGAGTTAGATATGCTACATTACTTGTCTGAAAAATATCTACAAAGTGGCGTTTACAGAATTTTGACATTCTGCTTGGTTGCTGAGATATAGCGAGAAACGTGCTGAGAAATTTTTAATTGTTTGCTTCAAATGACTGTGTCTGGGGATTGGCTCAAATTATCTTGATCTATAAGATGTTTTTATATGTAAAACTATCTGAGAAACACAATGGCATAACCATTTTCAAAACAAAAATTCATTAACTGTGAGAATAATGCAATTTAAGTTTAAAACTGGAAGCATAGCATATTTGGCGACACTGTGACCAAAAATATCTATTTTTCTAGATTCCCTGACTCATTTCCTTAAAAATGCATCTCACCAATTGTTTATAGACCAAATGAAGCCAAAGATATGAATAAAAGTTCATAATTGATGACTTTTTTCTATGGAAAATTTTCCATACACAATTATGACACGCCATAAAATTTTTGTCATCAATACACACCTATGACACGTGTGAGACCGACTTTTGTTTACATTTTTAGGCAAAACTGGCAATGTAGTTAACCGATTTTCGTAATATTTGAGAAATTAATGCAGAATAGATAAAAGCATCAATTGTCTTCTTTGAATTGTTTATACCATTTATAAGTTTCAAAATATTCAATCTCAAACTTTAAAAAACGTTTTTCTCGAAATGTGCAAAATGGCGCTTGTCATAAGATAGCACAACAGCGACGAAATATGGATAAGTGGAATCCGCCACTCCTATCCCTACCTCCCCGCGGTGCCAGCTGGGGTACGAGTAACCATAGGAAAGATCGGGTAACCAACCCTGGTGGGACCATGGTCGTATGCTGACAGGGAAGGGGGGCTCCTCTTTTCGGAGGGTGAGTCCATACGAGCGTCTGTTCCCCATGTTAGGGGCGGCTCAAAACAGCGTCTTTTCTCCATGTTAGAGGCAGCTAATGTATCGTCCTCGTGTCAGTGTGGGACTCTGAACAGAGCTGACACGATGGTCCTCCGGTGAGACTAGGGGTTGGAGAAGGCCCTGGAAAACTAACCGTTACGAACAATGCAGAAGAAAATACGAATCGGAACAATCGGTAAAGACCTACCCGACGGACTACGATTGCAAACTCAGAACATGGAACTGCAGGTCACTCTACTTTCCAGCTTTCTACAAGATAATCAACGAGGAACTCCAACCACTCAACTTTGAAGTCGTAGCACTGCAGGAACTTTGCTCGACAGGACAAAAGGTATGGAAAAGCGGGCATCGGGCGGCTACTTTCTACCAGAGCTATGGCACCACCAACGAGCTTGGAACAGGCTTTGTAGTGCTGGGTAAGATGCGTCAACGCGTGATTGGTTGGACTCCGATCAACGCAAGGATGTGTAAGTTGAGGATCAAAGGCCATTTCTTCAACTACAGCATCATCAACGTACATTTCCCACACGATGGGAGATCCGACGACGAGAAGGAAGGGTTCTATGCGAAGCTGGAGGAGGTGTACGACGGCTGTTCGCAACGGGACGTGAAAATCGTCATCGGTGATATGAACGCTCAGGTAGGACGGGAGGTAATGTTTAGACCGGTAATCGGGCCAAACAGCTTACATACCGTATCGAATGACAACGGCCAACGATACGTGAACTTCGCAGCCTCCTGTGTCATGGTAGTCTTAAGTACCGTCTTCCCCCGAATAGATATCCTTAAAGCCACCTGGAGGTCACCTGACCAACGCACCGAAAACCAAATCGATCACGTTCTAATCGACGGGTGATTCTTCTCTGATATCATCAACGTTCGTACCTACCGCAGGGCGAACATAGATTCGGACCATTACCTAGTTGCAGTATGCATGCGCTCAAAACTCTCGACAGTGTACAACACTCGTCGTAGTCGGACGCCAAGGCCCAACATCGCGCAACTTCGGGACGCCGGGGTTGCCCAACACTACGCACAGCGGCTGGAAGCAGCACTATCCACGGAAGAACAGCTGGGCGCAGCCACTGGCTGGAAGGAGATCCGTTCCGCCATAGGAAGTACTGCTATAGCGGCACTAGGTACAGCGATTCCGAATCGAGGAAACGACTGGTTCGATGACGAATGTAAGCAGTTAATAGATGAGAAGAATGCAGCACGGGCGAGGATGCTGCAGCACGGAACGAGACAGAATGTGGAGCGATACAAGCGAGCACGGAACAGGCAAACCTCGATCCTCCGGAGAAAGAAGCACCAACAGGAGGAACAAGATCGCGAAGCGATGGAACAACTGTACCGCGTAAACGACACACGAATATTCTACGAAAAGCTGAACAGTTCGCGCAAAGGCTACGTTCCGCAAGCCGATATGTGCAGGGACTTAGACGGCAACCTTCTTACGAACGAGTGTGAGCTGATTGAGAGGTGGAAGCAGTACTATGACGAGCACCTCAACGGTGAAGCAGCAGAGGACGAAGGCGGTATGGCAACGAATCTTGGAGCACGCGCAGAAGACGATAGGCTGCCGGCCCCTGATCTCCAATAAGTCAAGGAGAAGATCGGTCGGCTGAAAAACAACAAAGTTGCCGGTGTAGATCAACTACCCAGCGAGTTATAAAATACGGTGATGAAACACTGGCTAGAGCGCTGCACTAGGTAATCACCAAAATTTGGGAGGAGGGGACTCTTCCGGAAGAGTTGAGGGATGGTGTCGTTTGCCCAATCTACAAAAAGGGTGACAAGTTGGATTGCTGCCACTACCGCGCGATCACACTACTTAGCGCCGCGTACAAGGTCCTCTTCCAAATTCTTTGCCGTTGATGGTCACCATTTGCAAGGGAGTTCGTGGGGCACTACCAAGCAGGATTCATGGGTTCCTACGCCACCACGAACCAGATATTCGCGATTCGGTAGGTTCTGCAGAAGTGCCGCGAATACAACGTGCCAACACATCATTTCTTCATCGATTTCAAATCGGAATATGACACAATCGATCGAGATCAGCTATGACGAGTACGGTTTTCCGAAAAAGCTAACACGATTAGTCAAAGCGATGATGGATCGGGTGATGTGCGTTGTTCGAGTATCAGGGACACTCTCGAGTCCCTTTGAATCTCGAAGAGGGTTCCGGCAAGGTGATGGTCTATCGTGCCTGCTGTTCAACGTTGCGTTAGAAGGTTTAATAACAAGAGCGGGGATAGACATGAGTGACACGATCTTCAGGAAGTCCGTCCAGCTTCTTGGCTTCACCGATGACATTGACATAATGGCACGGAACTTTGAGGCGATGTTGGAACCGTACATCAGACTGAAGGCTGAAGCCAGCAGGATTGGGCTTGTCATTAACATTTCGAAGACAAAGTACATGAGAGGAAGAGGTTCTAGAGACGACAATATGGACCTCCCATCCCGAGTTCGGATTGACGGTGACGAAGTCGAGATGGTCGACGAATTCGTGGATTTGAGCTCACTGGTAATCGCCGACAATGATACCAGCAGAAAAATTCAGAGACTTGGCGAGAAATCGTGCCTACTTTGAACTCCGAGGGACGCTACAAAATTCGCCGCCGCACGAAGTTGATTATCTTCAAGACGCTGATTAGTCCGGTGGTCCTCTACGGACGCGAGACCTGAACTATGCTCGTGGAGGACCAACGCGCCTTTGGAGTTTTCGAACGAAAGGTGTTGCGTACCATCTATGGTGGCGTGCAGATGGAAGACGGAACGTGGCGCAGGCGAATGAACCATGAGTTTCATCAGCTGCTGGAAGAACCATCCATCGCGCATACCGCAAAAATAGGACGTTTGCGGTGGGCTGGATACGTCGTAAGAATGTCGTACGACGACCCGTTCAAGATGGTTCTTGAGGGCGACCCTACAGGAACAAGAAGACGGGGCGCACAGCGAGTACGGTGGATTGACCAGATAGAGGACGACCTGCTGACCCTTCGAAGACTGCGAGGCTGGCGATAAGCAACAATGGACCGAGTGGAGTGGAGACGGCTTCTGCATACAGCAAGAGTCAACAAGGCTCCAGCCTGAACGGTAAGGTAAGTAAGTAATCCACCACAAACGACAAACTGGCGAATCTTTTTTCCTGGTATTCTTAACGGTGTTCGTGCGAGTAGATCGGATGCGGCTGAACCAACTTATGCCATCTTATTTGACTTTCGAGGGCAGATCATCAACACAGGTATGTGCACATACCCTGGACAGACGCCGATGTACCAGTTCTGTAACCAGACAGCACACTACTGTGAGCCATGCGCCGAAACAACCAATGAAATCTCATCTACTCAACCAACACCACCAAACAGCCTTCGACAACTGCTGATACATCACAGACAGCCGGTCAAAAAATAAATGTTGGACAAACAACATTCCACGGAATACTCATGCTAAATGCAAACACCAAATATCTAACAGCGAACATCAGAGTTACTCCAGCGACGACGACATGGACGCAAACACGAGCGAGGGAGAAGGCAGACGGAACGATCAGCAATCGGCAAAGGATAAACCTGACCACTGTTCACCACTAAAAAGCACATCAATACAAAAAGTGAAAAGCAGTGCACCCAGAATAAATTGATTATGTTTATGATTAACCTGAAGCCGTAAGTACGTGGTTATGTGGAGGCACTCCTTTCTAATAAGTGGTACAATAATCCCCTTCCGAGCTGGGCGTTTGCGTTCCCGACGACAATCTAGCTAAAGTTATGTTTAGCAGAGAAACTGGACGAGACAGTTGCCTTCGGGACAGGGCCCACTTTCGTCGGTTGTGTGCAATCGGGGATGATGCGCGAGCGACGGGCGTACATGGAGGCTAATGACTGATTGCTAGAATATGAATATTACTATGAAATATATTAATTTCTTTTTAGTAATCAAAAAAACATAATCGCATACTTATACAATCTATTTCCAACCATCAGTGATATCGGTCACGATACTCAGTGTGCTTCTAGTTCTTACAAACGACACATTACTGTCAACCTTGCCCTGAAATTGCCGAGAAAGCTCACCTACAGGTAAAAATGACAACACCCTGGCTCCAATATCTTTACCTGGAACACAAACGGTTGCCAAGTTTGTGGTAGCAATAATGACGACTGCAAAAGCTGCCTCAAGCACTTTAAACTCAACAACTAATACCACCAGTGAAGAAGCCACCGCCAAAGATGGAAAATTTACACTCGTGACCCGCAAGGGCCAGAAGCCAAGAAGATCATCTGATCACGAGTATCAAGGCAATAATCAAGATGACACGGATGTAAACGACAACTAGAGAGATATGGAAGACCCCGAAGTTGGCAAGAAAATGAATATTTCTAGAGAAAATTTTCAATGGGACGTAAGTAACATTGAGAGCCTCTCTTTGTTTACTTTCTCTTTCGTTTATTACGACGTCATTACAACACTTTGCTCATAGTCTCTACGCATCGCTCGATCGAGATAGAAGTGTTTTGTTTTCGGTCTGTTGGAAAAAGAACAGTGCAGTAATCCGCGTTCAAGGTTATTTTGCCATTCTCTGCCTCTTCGAGGTTTGGACTTTTATTCTTTTGTGCGTGTGTTAACCGTTAGGCCACATTCCTCAACCTTTTGTTCGTAAAGTGAGGATTGAACAATAACCAGCTATTTAAGCTGGACTGGTGCGTCGTGGGAAACGAGTATACAGATAAGTGAAATCTACCTTTTTGATACATTTACGGCTTTTTCCCGTCTGCGCGGGTGCTGACCCCGTGCATTGACGGTGTCGATGGCTTCCTCCCCGGATGGCCAAATGGAGATCGAGTCGACTCCTAAGGCTCTCCCCCGACCCAAACAATATCCAGAGCTCTCGACCGGTCCCTTTGTGGTCTTCTTTCGGCCCAAAACAAAATCGCTGAATCTATTACAGATTTCAAAAGACCTGACGGAACGGTTCTCGGCTGTGATCGAAATAAAAAAGGTCCGCTCAGACAGGCTGAGGGTCGTGCTGACTAACTCAAAGCAGGCAAACGATATTGCTTGCTGCGAGCACTTTACGAAGGACTATCACGTGTATATTCCAGCTGTAAAAGTACAGTCTGAAGGCGTTGTCACCGATGACAGTTTGACATGCGAGGATCTGCTGCAGTACGGGGTTGGCCGTTTTAGAGACCGCATACTTCAGCCAGTGAAAATACTCGAGTGCAAGCGTTTGCACTCAGTAGTAGTTGCGGGGGATGGTTCAAAAACGTACCCCCAATCAAACTCTTATCGGTTGACCTTCGCTGGTACCGCTTTGCCAAATTACGTCCTCTTGCACAAGGTTCGTCTGCCTGTGCGTCTGTTTGTGCCGCGGGTCATGAATTGCACAAAGTGTAAACAATTGGGTCACACAGCCACCCATTGTAGCAATAAGGCCCGCTGTGGAAAATGCGGGGAGAATCATCTAGATGATTCGTGCAGTAAGAATGCTGAGAAGTGTCCTTACTGTGCAGAGAATCTGCATGATATCTCGGCATGTCCCGCGTACAAACTACGCGGGGATAAACTAAAACGTTCCCTTGCGGGACGATCCGAACGTTCTTTCGCAGAAATGCTAAAGAAAGCTACACCACCAACCTCAACAAACATCTATGCTCACTTGCCTCCTAACGAGGGCGAGGCTGATGACCCACAAGAGGGAACATCTACTAGGGCGCCTAGAAGTTATAGGAAGAGGAGGAACATTTCCTCTCCTAAAGTTCGTTGTAAAGGCCAGAAGGTATCCCTTGACGGGACTCCGAAAGTCACATCTATTGGAAGTGTTGCAACCAAACCGAAGCAATTAGCTCCTGGTCTCGGAGGATTAAACTCAGAGAAGGAGTTCCCAGCACTTCCCGGAACATCAAAAATCCCAAGTGTTCCTCTGTTTCAGTTCGAGAATAATCGCGGCACTGGAATTATCAAACTCTCGGACATTGTGGACTGGATAATAAAAACTTTCAATATAACTGATCCAATTAAAAGTCTTATGTTAGCTTTTCTCCCTACAGTAAGAACATTTTTGAAGCAGTTGACTGCTAAATGGCCCCTCCTTTCAGCGATTGTATCCTTCGATGGCTAACTCATCGAACGAGGTCACGGATTTGATCACTGTTCTACAGTGGAATTGCAGAAGTATCATCCCGAAAATCGATTCCTTCAAAATTTTAATAAATAATTTGAGTTGCGATTCATTTGCATTATGTGAAACTTGGTTAACCTCCGACATAGATCTCAACTTCCACGACTTTAATATTATTCGCCTGGATCGAGACACCCCCTATGGAGGAGTGCTTTTGGGGATCAAAAAGCGCTATTCCTTCTACAGAATTAACCTTCCCTCGATAACAGGTATTGAAGTTGTCGCTTGTCAAGTAACAATCAAAGGCAAAGATCTTTGCATAGCTTCCATATATATTCCCCCCAACACCGCGATTGGGCATCGCCGGCTACATGACATCATAGAATCCCTGCCTGCACCGCGACTAGTTTTAGGCGACTTTAACTCTCACGGTACGGAATGGGGTTGCCTTTATGATGATAACCGTTCCTCTTTAATTCACAATATTTGCGACAACTTCAACATGACAATTCTAAACACGGGTGAAATGACACGGATTCCTCCCCCACCAGCGCGCCCAAGCGCATTAGATTTATCCCTTTGCTCGACCTCGCTAAAGTTAGAATGCGCGTGGAAGGTAATCCCTGATCCCCACGGTAGCGACCATCTGCCGATCGTAGTCTCAATCAATAACGGCTCAAGGCCATTGGAAACAATCAATATTTCGTATGACCTCACACGAAATATCGATTGGAAGAGCTATGCTGCCACGATATCCGACAACATCGAATCTACTCAAGAACTTCCTCCGGAGGAAGAGTACAGCTTTTTGGCTGGCTTGATTCTCGACAGCGCGAATCAAGCTCAGACTAAGCCAGTACCCGGCGCGAACATACAAAAACGTTCTCCCAATCCCTGGTGGGATAAAGAGTGCTCAGACGTGTACGCAGAGAAGGCCGCCGCGTTTAAGACCTTCCGGAACGACGGGTTACCCGATAGTTTTCGACAGTACGCGACGTTAGACAAGCGAATGAAGAGTTTGATGAAAGCCAAAAAACGCGGTTATTGGCGCCGGTTCGTCGACGGATTAACGAGAGAAACATCGATGAGTACTCTTTGGGGAACAGCCCGACGTATGCGAAATCGGAACAGTACTAATGAGAGCGTGGAATATTCAAACCGTTGGATATTCGATTTCGCCAAGAAGGTTTGTCCGGATTCCGCCCCGGCACAGAAGATCTACCGCGCCGCGTCCCTTCACGATAACGCGAACGAAACACCTTTTTCGATGGTGGAGTTCTCACTTGCTCTCTTGTCGTGTAACAATAAAGCTCCAGGGCCAGACAGAATCAAATTCAACTTGTTGAAGAATCTGCCAGACTCTGCCAAGAGACGCTTGTTGAACTTATTTAATAAGTTTCTTGAGGCTAACATTGTCCCACACGATTGGAGGCAAGTGAAGGTCATCGCCATCCAAAAACCAGGAAAACCAGCCTCCGACCACAATTCGTATCGACCGATCGCAATGCTATCTTGTATCCGGAAGTTGTTCGAGAAAATGATCCTATCCCGCCTCGACAATTGGGTCGAAGCAAATGGCTTACTGTCAGATACACAGTTTGGCTTTCGCAAAGGCAAAGGGACGAACGATTGTCTTGCGTTGCTCTCAACCGAAATTCAAATGGCCTATGCTAGTAAAGAGCAGATGGCATCAGTGTTCCTAGATATAAAGGGGGCTTTTGATTCAGTTTCTATCAACATTCTTTCAGAGAAGCTGCACCAGCATGGTCTTTCAGCGACTTTAAACAACTTTTTACTAAACTTGTTGTCGGAAAAGCACATGCATTTTTCGCATGGTGACTTATTGACATCACGATTTAGCTACATGGGCCTTCCCCAGGGCTCATGTCTAAGCCCCCTGTTATACAATTTCTACGTCAACGACATTGATGAATGTCTTGACAATTCCTGCACGTTAAGACAACTTGCAGACGATGGCGTGGTGTCTGTTACGGGACCCAAAGCTGTCGATCTACAAGGACCATTACAGAATACCTTGGACAATTTGTCTGCATGGGCTATTAAGCTGGGTATCGAGTTCTCCACGGAGAAAACTGAGCTAGTTGTATTTTCTAGGAAGCGTGAACCAGCACAACTACATCTTCTATTAATGGGTCAAACTATAGCTCAGGTCTTCACAGTAAAATATCTAGGGGTCTGGTTCGACTCGAAAGGTACTTGGGGATGCCATATTCGGTATCTGAAACAGAAATGCCAACAAAGGATCAACTTTCTTCGTACAATAACCGGAACGTGGTGGGGTGCCCACCCAGGAGACCTAATTAGGTTGTATCAAACAACGATACTGTCGGTACTGGAATACGGATGCTTCTGCTTTCGATCCGCCGCGAACATACATTTCATCAAACTCGAAAGAATTCAGTATCGTTGTTTGCGTATCGCCTTAGGGTGCATGCAATCGACCCATACGATGAGTCTCGAAGTCCTGTCGGGCGTTCTCCCGCTGAAAAATCGATTTTGGGAACTCTCATATCGATTGCTCATTCGATGCGATATCTTGAACCCGTTGGTGATTGAAAATTTCGAAAGGCTTGTTGAGCTCAATTCTCAGACCCGTTTTATGTCCCTGTACTTTGACTACATGGCGCAAAATATTAATCCTTCTTCTTACAATCCCAACCGTGTGCATTTCATAAATACTTCTGAATCTACTGTTTTCTTCGACACATCCATGAAAGATGAGATTAGTGGAATTCCGGACCACATACGCCCACAAGTGGTTCCAAATATTTTTTATAATAAATTCCGAGAAGTCGACTGTTCTAAGATGTTTTATACTGACGGATCAAAACTCGAAGGGTCAACTGGCTTCGGTATTTTCAATCAAAAGTTCACCGCCTCCTACAAACTCAGTGACCCTGCTTCAGTTTACGCCGCAGAACTAGCTGCTATTCAGTATACCCTTGGAGTCATTGACACATTACCCGCAGACCATTACTTCATCGTCTCGGATAGTCTGAGTTCTATTGACGCTATTCGCTCGATGAAACATGGAAAGCATTCCTCGTATTTTTTGGGGAAAATACGGGAGCTACTGAGTGCTTTATCTGACAAATCTTTCCAGATAACCTTGGTGTGGGTCCCTTCTCATTGCTCCATTCCGGGCAATGAGAAGGCGGACTCCTTAGCTAAGGCGGGTGCCATTGAAGGTGACGTTTTTGAAAGACCAATTTGCTTCCACGAATTTTTCACTATTACTCATCAGAGAACCCTCGAAAGTTGGCAAACCTCGTGGAGCAATGGGGAGCTAGGAAGGTGGCTACATTCGATAGTCCCTAAGGTATCGACGAAACCTTGGTTCAAGGGGATGGATGTGGGTCGTGACTTCATTCGTGTGATGTCTCGACTCATGGCGAACCATTACACGCTGGATGCACATCTCCGACGTATTGGGCTCGTGGAGAGTGGTATCTGCGCTTGTGGCGACGGTTATCACGATATAGAGCACATAGTCTGGGCGTGCACCGAGTACAGTTTCGCCAGGTCTCGGCTTATGGACACCCTCCGGGCCCGAGGAAGACCACCCAACGTCCCGGTTCGAGATGTGTTGGCAAGCCGCGATGTCCTCTATATGTCCCTTATATACACCTTCATAAAAACCATCAATATCCAACTTTAACTGCCCCTTTTTCCTTATCATTCTCAGAAACGCTCTCTTCCACCTGTACCATACACCCACGATGGTTTGATGCGACTCCAAGGCGACACAAAACATCCCTGTCAAATGAGCCAACAAACACGGGACCTAAAGCACGAACATCACACGCACAACTCGAAATGTAGCCGATCAACATCTGAGCCGCACTACGAAATCGTCTGGAGAAACCCCTGCCATCTTAAGAACGACCACCCGGCGTCCCAGTACATGATTCTTCCTGATGAAGGCCACCCTGATTCTGTAATCCATCCGTTGATCTCCCGAAGTCTGAAACTGAAATAATGTTCTCCCCCTGCCATGTTTGTCCACCCTACTTCCCCTGACTCTTATACACAGAAGTAACACCCCTTTCCCCCCCCCCCCCCCCCAAATATCTTCATGAAGCATATAGCTCTTCTTGCCTTTTCTAGTTTTAACTATTATATTATATGATCTCGTTGAAAATGCCCAACTCTACTACCACATAAAATAACTGTAATTAATGTCTCCGAATCTCTACAAAATTTAATCACGCCCTCTAATTATTTCTACTTTTAAGATAGTCGTATAAATTTTCCCCCTTAGTTAAACATTATTTGCTCCAATAATCTCATTGCTAAAAATGTCAAACCATATTGCCATAAAAACTAAATGACCCCCTAATCTTACGAAAATTATATTACCCCCTTGTGTATATGTATAGCTAATCAATATGTAATCCCCTAGTTTTAAGTAATTTAAAATGTAAAACAAAACAAAATTGGCACCTTTAAGCTAACGCAAACCTGCCTTATCAAATAAACGAATTGAAAAAAAAAAAAAAACAACACTTTGCACTAATTTTCCAGTACATATCGAAAGCCGACGGTTTTTACTAGACTATTATGCAAAGAGTAGAGTAGTAAATGCTGAAATGGCCGAGTAATGAACAGAAATGAAAGACCCCAAAGAGAATCTCTCATTGTTACTTACGTTCTATTGAAAATGTTCTCTAGATTTTCCCGCTGCGAAAAAAAGATCGCCGCTCGCAATGGCAAGCTGCGCTCACGGGACTTTACAGACTCTAAATAAAAATAATTGGATTTTTTAATTTTCTACATCATACAAACATATAAAACACCCTCGGCTCCTCTAAGCCAATGCATTGAGCCGTGTCCAATAGACGAATTAAAAAAATCAGTCCGCTAGCCACTAGTTAATCACCAGTGCTAATATACCGCACGACGATTAACCAAGTGTCGATATCTATCACACAAGCGGATCATCGAACAGATATGTGTATCATTCTATCTGGCATGATTTATCGCCACACATCACACAAGCGAATCGATCCCTTTCCAATCGATTTCGTTCAGCAACGTGTGTGCTCGTGACAACTGCGACAAAGCGAGACGCCTTCATCAGTCTAATCGCGCAACCGGCGCGTCGTGTGGTGACGCATGGTGCATACTTTCGCCGGCCTGTCTACACGAGCGCGCTGCCCAGTGTCAACATTCGACTAGGTATAGCCTGCCATAGATATGTGTAGGTGTGTACTGTATCTGTTGCTCGGTATGGCATTCTACTGCACTGGCTGGCCTGGCACTTTCATTTGCAAGTTGATACAGTCGGGTCTCCTACTACGCGATTAACTGGGGGCGTGAAAAAGGAATCCGCGTTGTAGGATACCCATAGCTTATGGGATTTCGACTAATTGGGGCTGTGGCCGATTATTTCGTCCGTGTCAACATGTAGCGCCATACTTTCTTTGGCAAAGTCGTTGTACTCACTTGGGCCTACAACTTAGTGTAATTGGGTATCCAATTAGTTGAGAACTATGCCGCCAGGGGTGCTATGAAGAAAGAGTAAATAAATCGATATTCTAATCATAATTTCGACTATCATCAAATGGATTCAATGTCAAATATATCAAGACCCTGATTATTTGAAAAGGTGGTGTCTTCTGCGAATTTATAAAAGAAGTCCAGAGCTTCTGGATGGTAGAAAGTATAACTCGTAATTAGCCCACCAGGCGGCGCTAGTGCTAATGCAAATATTCAACACATGTTAAAATAATTCTATATCTCAACAACGTGATTAGATAGACTAGTACTGCCTTCAGCAAAGTTGCTCGAGAGGTCGAGGACTACCTAACGGTGATAGATTAGTTTGGAATATTCTCACTATGCGGCGCTAGTGAGCGTAGAAGCTTTCAACATATGGTAGATTATGATGTATCTCAAAAGTCTAATAACTTGGAAAAATGGTGTTTTCGGCGAAGTTCTCGAGGAGGTCAAAGGCTACTGGATTATGGATAGATTAAACTGGAATGGACCCACCAGGCGGTGCTAGTGAGCATTTTCTTTCAAAGCATGTATCTCGAGATCATGATCATTTGGAAGGGTGGTGTCTTTGGCAATATTTATAAGCAGGTCTGTCCTACGGCGAACAAATTAGTTCGGAACTCGCCCACTAGATGGCGCTAAAGAGAATGAAACTTTCTGAACATTATAGATATATTTCTAAAGTCTGATAATTTTGGAAAACGCTGTTTTTGGTAAAGTTCTCTAGGGAAACAAGTGCAGTTTGACAATGTATAGGAAAATTTCGATTTTACCCACTAGGTGACGCTAGTGAGTACGAATTTTTCCTTTAAATTTCTGCATCTTAATATAAAGGCAGTTTAGAAGGGTGGTGTTTTCAACAAAGTTTCTCGAGAGGTCGAGGACAACCCAACGGTAACAGATTAGTTTAGAATAGTCTCACTATGAGGCGCTAGTGAGCGTAGATGCTTTCAGCATGGAGTAGATAATGATATATCTCAAAAGTCTAATAACTTAGAAAGATGGTGTTCTTGAGGAGGTCAAAAGCTACTCGATTATGGATAGATTAAAGTTGAATGGACCCGCCAGTTGGCGCTAGTGAGCATTATTTTTCATATCCTGTATCTCGAGATCATGATCATTTGGAAGGATGGTGTCTTTGGCAATATTCATAGACAGGTCGAGCTCTGTCCTAAGGCGAACACATTAGTTCTGAACTTGCCCACTAGGCGTCGCTAATGAAAATGAAACTTTCTCAACATTATATATTTCTAATGTCTGATAATTTAGGAAAACGCTGTTTTGGTAAAGTTCTCCAGGGGGACAAGTGCTGTTTGACAATGTATAGAAAAATATCGATTTTACCCGCTAGGTGACACTAGTGAGTACGCATTTTTCCTTTCAATTTCTGCATCTCAACATAAAGGCAGTTTAGAAGGGTGGTTTAGAATACTCTCATTTTGCTGCGCTAGTGAGCGTTCATGCTCTCAGCATGTGGTAGATTGTGATATATCTCAAATGTCTAATGATTGCGCTTTTGGCAAAGTTCTTGAAGAGCTCAAGGACTACTCGATCATGGATAGATTAACTTGGAATGGACCCGCAAGGTTACGATAGTGAGCAAGTATATATTATATTCTGTATTTCGTGATCATGATAATTTGCAACGGTGATGTCTTTGGTAATATTCATCGGCAGGTCGAGTTCTGCCATACGGTGAGCAGATTAGTTTAGAACTCACCTATTAGGCGGCGCTAACGATTATGAAATTTTCAGAATATTATAGATCTTTTTTAAAGTCTGGTAATTGCTAGGTTACGCGAGTAAGCACGTGGTCTTGGTGACACTAGAGGGATTCCATTAGAAACCGGCCGACCGCAAAATATGACCATCGTCGATTCGAACGAAACCTTGCAGGTGTGTTCGCTGTATGAATCTCCATGATATTCTCTGGCAATTGGAATATTTTGATACAAGAGTAATTTTTCAAAAGGGCGTAAACGTTTCTACGTGCATGAATTTCAAATTTTTTTTGTTCGATTACTGTATTTTATACAGCAAAACTATCTGAGAACAAGTTACAGGGAATGAATACTTCTGTCCCAAAAAAATATACACTGAAAAAAATGTCATTTTTCAAAAAAACAAAAATTTATGATAAAAATTTAAATTGCGAAAAAACCCATTTTTTTAAATTTTTTATATTTTGTTACCAAAAACCTAAAGAGAAAAGAAACATTTTGATTGTGATTGCATGATGGAGAAAAAATCGGTAAAAAAGTTTTTCTAACAATAACTTCGTACATGTTTTTAAATTTCATACTAATTGACATACAAAATTATAATTTTATTACAGAATATAATTCTAAGCACCATTTAAAATCAAAATGCATTTAACAAAAATCTTCCAAAATGCGATAGTTTTCGAGATATTTGAAATTTTTCTACTTCAAAAACAATTAATTCGTGTAATTATGCTCTTTTTAAAGGTTATTCGCGTTACCCCATCACAAAATGTCAAAAATTTAATGTTTATCTCTTTAAAGACGTAAAAGCAACTTTTTTAGTGTATTTGGATCCTGGAGATGCTTTCAATAAAAAAGTTTTCCTAACAACAACTTTTGACATTTTTTTATAATTCTTACTATTTGCAGTCAAAAATACAATTTTCTTTTTGAATATGATTCTACACGCCATTTTAAATCGAAATGCTCTTAACAAAATTTTCTAAAATGTAGTAGTTCTCGAGATAGTTTAACTTTTGTTTTAACAGCACAATTATTTTGTTTTATTACGACCTTTTCATAAGTTAGTCCATCAACAATAATAGGTTTTTCAAAAGGCCCGTAAACTTTCGTGTAACTTTCTCTTTGACATCAAGGCGATATTGTAAACCATTTGAAAGTTACATGAAAGCAACCAAAATATATTTCAACCATAGGGTCTGTTGATTAAACTATATAGCTGAATCATATCTTGGTTGTTTTCATGTAACTTTAAAATGTTACCTTCAACTGTATTGAAAAAAAATTCGGACTTGCATATATTTTTAACCTATCGCTTCAGCAGCAAACGTTTCCTGAGGATTGGAAACGCTCAGTAATGTTCCCGGTATTCAAGAAGGGTGACAGATGCAACATGGAGAGCTACCGCGGAGTCACTTCGCTTGGAGTCGAATCTAAAGTATTTGAATCAATCATCAACGAAGCGTTATTTTCTGCTTGTAGACACTACATCAGTACATCCCAGCACGGATTTTTCCCCCGGACGTTCGGTCGAGACGAATCTCGTCTGCTTCACGTCATTTTTCACGGAACAATTGTCTAAGAAATTGCAGGTGGATACTATTTACACTGATCTAAAGGCAGCTTTTGATAGAGTTAATCATGAGATACTGATAACAAAGCTTGATAAGCTAGGGTGTTCTACTAGATTCTGCCATCGACTTCGATCCTACCTTGTACACCGTGAAGTCGTTGTTCAAATTGGAGATATTGTTTCAGAATCCTTTATCAACACTTCCAGAGTTCCTCAAGGTAGTACGCTGGGTCCACTGCTTTTTTCACTGTTCGTGAACGATGCAGTTTTCGTTCTAAGGCGTGGAAGAAAGCTGTTTTTTGCCGACGATTTAAAATTTTTTCTTGTTATACGAAATGAAGCCGATTGCCGTGAGCTACAGCATCTTATCGACACCTTTTATAGCTGGTGTGTAAGAAACAAGATGATCCTTAGTGTTGCAAAATGTTTTGTCATCAGCTATTTTCGAACGAGAAATATGCTTACCTTCAACTATAACATCGCAGCAACTCAGCTGCAACGCGTTGACCACGTGAAGGATCTAGGAGTCATTCTTAATGAAAAGCTAACGTATACTCATCACGTCTCTGCGCCCATCGACAAAGCCAATCGATTACTGGGATTTATTCTCAAAATTCCCAGTGAATTTCGGGATCCTCTGTGTTGCAAGGCAGATTTATTGCTCATTGGTGCGCCCGCAGTTGGAATTTGCAAATGTCGTTTGGTGCCCCTATCAAGCAGCGTGGAGCCTTAGGATCGAAGCAGTCCAGCGTAAATTCATACGATATGCGTTACGTGGATTACCGTGGAACGATCCATTAAATCTGTCACCGTACGAGGACCGTTGTCGTCTTTTAGTACTTAATACATTAACACATCGGATATATGCAGTGCAGGCTACCTTCGTGTCAAAGATTCTGCTAGCTGAATATGATGATCCGGAGCTACTAGCGCAAATCAGCCTCTACGCGCTTACCCGTTCTCTTCGCCCACGAGCCCTGCTGCATTCTGAAATGCGCAGCACTAAGTACGCTACAATTGTCCAATTGTGTGGCAATGAGTCGTCGCTTCAACGAGTTTGCTGAAATTTTCGACTTCGTCATGAATTCTTTGCAGTTTCGTCGTCGTGTATTGTCACTAGTTTAATTGTGTTTAGTTCAACTTAGTTTAGTTTAGTTAATTTGGACAAATTGTCAGTTGGACATTTTATACAAATACAAATACAAGTCAACTAAATTAGAAAGATAATGTTTTCGGAAAAGTTTTTGAGGAAGAATAATGGTTACTCGATTATGAATAGATTATTTACTGCTCTGATTCTTGTTAATATTATTCAAATTTCTGAAGTAGCCTCAAAACGAATAAGAGGATAAATTCATCAACCCATTCTCTGGCGCATTGTGAGAGTATTCAAAACCAATCTGCCATCATCAAACAGCTCTAGAACTACCGATGAATTTCACCGAAGAAAGCCTTCTTCTAAACTGTCATGATTCTGAGGTGCTAAAATACGTAAATTATTTTTTTCTTTCTAATGCCACCTAGTAACTGAAATCCACGTTAATCTGATAACACCATTTTCATGAATTATCAAACTTTTGACTTAAGCTACTACGTAGTAGAAGTTGTATTCTCCCTAGCAATGAGTGAGTTCTGAACTAATCTGATCACAGTAAGATAAAACTCAACCTGTCGATGTATTTTGCCAAAGATACCACTCATCCCAATTATCCTGATCCCGAGAAATAAAATTTGAAAAAAGCTTGCTAACTAGCGCCACCTGGCGGGTCCATTCCAATTCAGTCTGTCTATAATCGAGCAGCCCTTGACTTCCTCAAGAACTTTGCCGAAAACACCATCTTTCTAAGTTACACTCTTGAGATGTATCATAATTTACCAGGTCTTAAAAGTCTGCGCACACTAGCGCTGCATAGTAAGAGTATTCTAAATTAATCGTTGGGTAGTTCTGGACCTCTCAAGCAACTTTGTCGAAGATACCACCCTTCCAAACTGCCTTTATATTGAGATGCAGAAATTGAAAGAAGAAATGCGTATTTATTAGTGTCACCTAGCGGGTTAATTCAAAATATTATTTACATTGTCAAACAGCACTTGTACCCCTGGAGAACTTTACCAAAAACAGCGTTTTCCTAAATTATCAGACATTAGAAATATATAATGTTGAGAAAGTTTCATTTTCATTAGCGACGCCTAGTGGGCAAGTTCAGAACTAATTTGTTCGTCTTAGGACAGAGCTCGACCTGTCTATGAATATTACCACCCTTCCAAATGATCATGATCTCGAGATACAGGATATGAAAAATAATGCTCACTAGCTCCAACTGGCGGGTCCATTCAACTTTAATCTATTCATAATCGAGTAGCTTTTGACCTCCTCAAGAACTTTGCCAAAAACACCATCATTCTAAGTTATTAGACTTTTGAGATATATCATTATCTACTCCATGCTGAACGCATCTACGCTCACTAGGGCATCATAGTGAGAGTATTCTAAACTAATCTGTTACCGTTGGGTAGTCCTCGACCTCTCGAGAAACTTTGTTGAAAACACCACCCTTCTAAACTGCCTTTATATTAAGATGCAGAAATTTAAAGAAAAAATTCGTGCTCACTAGCGTCACCTAGTGGGTAAAATCGAAATTTTCCTATACATTGTCAAACTGCACTTGTCTCCCTAGAGAACTTTACCAAAAACAGCGTTTTCCAAAATTATCAGACTTTAGAAATGTATCTATAATGTTCAGAAAGTTTCATTCTCTTTAGCGCCATCTAGTGGGCGAGTTCTGAACTAATTTGTTCGCCGTAGGACAGAACTCGACCTGCCTATAAATATTGCCGAAGACACCACCCTTCTAAATGATCATGATCTCGAGATACATGCTTTGAAAGAAAATGCTTACTAGCGCCGCCTGGCGGGTCCATTCCAGTTTAATCTATCCATAATCCAGTAGCCTTTGACCTCCTCGAGAACTTCGCCGAAAACACCATTTTTCCAAGTTATTAGACTTTTGAGATACATCATAATCTACCATATGTTGAAAGCTTCTACACTCACTAGCGCCGCATAGTGAGAATATTCCAAACTAATCTGTCACCGTTGGGTAGTCCTCGACCTCTCGAGCAACTTTGTTGGGGACAGTACTAGTCTATCTAATCACGTTGTTAAGATATAGAATTATTTTAACATGTGTTGAATATTTGCATTGGCACTAGCGCCGCCTGGTGGGGTAATTGCGAGTTATACTTTCTACCATCCAGAAGCTCTGGACTTCTTTTATAAATTCCCCGAAGACACCACCTTTCAAAATAATCAGGGTCTTGATATATTTGACATTGAATCCATTTGATGATAGTCGAAATTACGACGAGAATTTCGATTTATTTACTCTCTCTTCATAACACCCCTAGCGGCATAGTTCTCAACTAATTGGATACCCAATTACACTAAGTTGTAGGCCCAAGTGAATACAACAACTTTGCCAAAGAAAGTATGGCGCTATATGTTGACACGGACGAAATATTCGGCCACAGCCCCAATTAGTCGAAATCCCATAAGCTATGGGTATCCTACAACGCGGGTACCGCGCAGTAGGAATCCGCGCAGTAGGAAGCCGCGTTGTAGGAATTCGCGTTGCAGGAGACCCGACTGTATATGGCTACAATCAGAACGATGGCGTCGCCGGCGGCGGCGGCGAGGGCTGTCCGATCATCAGCAGAGTGTGCATTCTTTTGCGCCTGCTTCGATTGTTGGGGGAGAGGAAAGCAAATGCGAAATGAAATGCGAAACACATAATGCATCGTTATGGCGCAATATTGGCTCCACTGAAGGCGAACGAGTTCGGGAGGAGTTTTGTTGCTCTGCGGTTTTATTTTGATGCGAAATACCCTTTCCCATGTACGCAAGAGAATGGCAAACATGCTCTGAGCTAATTGGTTGCGGTAGGTTAAGGATGTTTTGTTTACGCATGAGACCTTGATGGTTGGAGCAATTTTGAAAAAAAAAACGAATATGGACTGGTTTGAGAACCTGCGACGCTTGCGCGTCTATTAACAATGTCAAGGGCAGTTCACAACCAATGCGGTACAAATGGATGAGGCGAAACGCATGGTTTACTAATGTTGATGAACAAAGAAACATAAATAATCGAGAAGATGACTTCGTGCCGTTCACACGATTCAAATTTGATATGAAATAAAAACAATTTTTTTATATACTAACACCACTGACGTTTGATTTGCCTCACATTTATTAAAGCACTTTCATTGTTTGTATATATTACATTATTGATTAACAACATTCGATTCACCCCAGTTATACCATTTTTTGCTTGCGAAGCGTAGCCAACCTTTTGACCGTCGATATAACACACCTGTTCGACTTTCATTTGTCTAAGATATCTTTAAGAAAGCGATTCCTGCAGTTTTTTAGATGTAATTAGTTTAAGTTTCCATCATTGGGGCCGAGTGCGGCCTGTTGATGTGTGCGATAAATATAATCGTGTTAACTTGCCTATTCGTGAGGTGAAACATGTCTTGAAGAAGAAAATTAAGCCTATGGCCACGTATATGCAGCTTCATCATATAAGGAATGCACTAGTGATATTGTTTTACCCTCCGACAGTCACGTCATTATCTACACTTAGGCGATTGCTTGAAACTCTAAGACAATTTCGTCTAAATTTCAGATCGTGGTGCACTCAGTGCTAGTTATTTTAAATACTATTACTATTAAGTTTGTTTTAATCATCGAATTCTCAAATTTAATCCACCTTTTGCGCATTCGTCACGTAGAGCACAATAACGTTCCAAAAACATGTTAATTGTATAATTACAAGCGTTCTCATGGCTGGGCTTCTTGACGTCCTGGAAGAAACAAATTTGTCTGAAAATGATTCAAGGGCGAAGATAAAGCATATGAAACAGAAAGAAGGTCTAATGGGATTTTAGTTGCAAAATTCAAAATCGTTCCAAAATTTGAGTTACTTTTCGGTTCAGTATGTATTAAAATAAAAAAAAATAATTGCGGACATCCAACCCATGTTGAAGAACATCATTTGCAATATTAGTCAGATCTAAATATTGATTAAACATGTTTTCACAAGTTTGGAACAATCTAAAAAACATGCTTCACAGACATGAACATTTTTTCATCGCAAATTATTTATCACATGTAACTTTCACATTTCTCTTGTTTGATTTGCTTCTGCAAAATACACCTAAAATAACAATTCATCAGACCAAAATTGAATGCATATATGCCATTTCACGCAGTTGTCTCAGATATTAATTGAAATCTTCTCCAGGATGGTAAATGCTTTTGGAACCAAATTTTTGCTTCAGTTTCAGCCCCAAAAATTGCCCGTTTAAAGTGTTCGAGGCTGTATTACTACATCATTGCCGGAAAAGTTTTGTTCTTGCTGTCGCACCCCCATTTTACAGTGAGAGAAACTTTTGAAAGTTCTTCGTCGGAAAAATCACTGCGGGAGTCAGTACTTTCAATTACGCGTTTCGTTGTATGATCAAGCAAAATTTGAAATTGAACTTTAGTTTTTTTTTCGACCTTCACAAATCTATCCGGCGGAAAACTGCTTGTTTTGCTGTTAGAGCTTCATCGTAGCTGGGATACAGGTTACAATTCTGCTTTAAGGCTTTATTTCAAATTTAATCAAACTCAAGTGCATGATTAAAGCAACTGTTTCGTAATCGTTTTATGTAGTAACGAGAATGGGTTTTTATGAACGGGCAGAATCTCTCGTCGCTTACTGCATTAATAACTTTGCGATATTTTTTTTATCTTGGATTTTTGAGCTGCATTTTTTTTTACATCCAACAACTCTCATACAGCACGAAGAGCAATATTTTTGTTCCTTTTTACTCTTTCACAGCTTTCTTCAAACGATATTGTTTTACGGCTCCATCTTAGACATTTCTGTAGTTCCTACGCACCATCGGACATGATGGGGTTACAATTTTGTATTTCTCAATTAAGATCTCGTACACTTTAGGATGTTTTGTATTGGTATTCCCATCAGTATCGCACAAGATAATAAATAACTCACGTCTTTTTAACGGAACTAAAACTTTAAATCGAAAATCTAATGGCTACTGTGGTTCCCGCGAAACAGTCTTTCTAAGCGTATTTACCACTTTTGAAATTAGTAATCCTATATAAAATATAAAACAAATATGTAAGACACAATTTCACTATCGGAAAAAGAGGAAATCTTGGACATTTTTTAAGTGACTTTCTCGAAATCTACTCGTGTTGCATTTTGCATTTATTACACAAGAACTGGTACCAATTCGATCTATTAGAAAGGTTAAAATATCGAATCACTTATATTGTTTTTTTCGAATAACTTTGATCAGCAATATCATCTTTCTGTTCTAATCTGTTCTATTCTAACCCTTACACAGCCAGTATTGAAAAGCATCCTGGAAAACTCTGCAGTTATTCTTTAGTGGTTTTCTTGTCAACATAAATACTTGAAGCATATTATTTAAGCTGATAAAACAGGGACATTGATAAAATCGGGACATATATTTTTCTGTCTTTTTAATAAACCGAAGCTCTTAAAATATTGTTCTTTGTTCCTTAGATATAGCCTCGCAACCTTGTCTGAGTATTTACTTTAAGTTCCCCTCTGACATAGCATAATTTTTAAAAAAATAATATTTTTATTTTTGCTTTTTTCGGATGTCTAAGATAAGAAATATAATTCAACTTGGTTCGTCTGCTAGAGCCCATCAAACTATCAATTTTCATATAAAGCTGATAAAATCGTGTCAAAAAGCTGACAAAATCGGAGGTAGATAAAATCGGGGGCTGATAAAATCGGGTGCCGATAAAATCGGGTCTCCACTGTATGCCGCAAATATTAAAACAGCTAGGCCTACTGTGCAGAGTTGGGTTTAAAGATGTTTCAATATTATACAGCAATTGAACTATTCATTTGATGAACAATTCAACCAACGAATTGTTTTGAAACTAGAATGAGGAAGAAACGAGGACAACCGTACCAACCGATTCAGATTAAAAGGGGTTAGGATTAAACGTTGGAAGTGACATGGCTAAGAAGGTTAATGTCACTCCTTTGGTCCCTTGGAATGGGACAGAGGTATTTACACCTTGCCCTGGCTAATGAGCCTAGGTTATAGTGCCTTTACTCGCTCCATTAAATCGAAAACAATCCCACTCACTACTCTGTTCCATGTGTATAATAAATCCCATAGCACATGGAACAGCTATGCGTATAGCGGCTGCTTACCACTGTAAAAAATCTGTACATGTTCAAGACCAATCTTAAGTCTTGTTTCTTCTGACAAACGAAAAATATAGATAGAACAAATTGGAACGGACACTCGGGAAATTAAGCAAATCATCCCGGAACTTACCGAAAACGCCTGAACAATATGGAGCCGGTGGTAATATGTACTACTTACTGGCCTCACTTCAGTGGCACGGTATTCTATTTATCCAGCCCAGCCAGCAATCACGACAAGCAATCAGTTTTGGAGTAAGGTCCTTCCTCAACACTTGATGCTTCCTAACACCTTAATGGGTCTCCGAACTTCGGACAACACATGTCTTTCACTAGCACACGAGGCGCTCTCAATATTAACGACTGGCTTTATATCACCACCAGGCGCTTTTTCAATAATTTTCTTTAAAACAGACTTGAATTTTCTACAACAAAAACCTGTTTTAATCGGCAGCCCTAAGTTTGCGCCGCTAAAATAACAAAAATGATCCATAAAAAATTGAAAAACGATCCATAAAAAAGTTGTCCATGTTCCATAAAACAAAACCGAAACAGTGTGAATGATCCATAAAAAAGGGTGATTTGATCCATAGATTATGTAAAATTGAACCATAAAATGGTCGCAAAAGAGCACTAAAATAGTAATAAAAGAGCCATTAAAATCAACCAATGCTCCTTAAAAATATTGGAAATGTTCCATAAAATGATACATTTTGCGCCATAAATTAACTGACATTGATCCATAGAATATTAACAATGTACATTAAAACACGTCGATATGTTCCATAATATCGACAAAACTGTTCCACGGTATTACAAAATGGAGCAATAAAATGTTAGAAAAAGTTCCATAAATTTGATGAAAATGTTTGCTAAATAATTTTTTTTGGTCCATAGAAGATGTAAAAATGAACATTAGAAATGATTCATATATCGAACGTTAAATTATGGTTCATGGATATTTACCTGGACCAATCGCCGATCTACGAATCAGTGAGGTGCCCTGGACGGACAATCCTCTTCTTCCGCGTAACTGTCTATGCTCGGACGTATCAACTTCGATAAATCTGGTCCCCCTGGTGGCAAGCATCGTTGAGGTTCGTTTCACAGCCATGCAGATGGAGGTGGATCAGGACTTCCGCGATTTTTACTTCAAGGGACGGTATGAGTTTGAGAAAGATGGTTGTGAGATGGATTGGAGTGAGCAACGACTTCGTGGTCGTAGCGGTGATGCTTTCCTTAGACCTACACCCTGTCCCACCTTGACACAGGCTGGCTTGAGTCGCAAATACCAACTATCTGAAGCGAAAACGGACACTTTATACACAAACACTAACTAATGTGGCTACGCCACATCACTTTCTAGTGCACTGTCCGACTTCGCTGCCGCTCAGTCGGCTTTTAAATAGCTATAGCTCCTATGTTTAAGTAAACCGGGCAAACGAGAGGACCACAGGTTTGCTTGCAATTCCAGCTACGGGTCAATCAATTCAAAAGCATATTTTCGAAACTCTTCATACCCAGCCCGGGGACAACTTGACAGATAATGCTTGTTTCATATATGTACCACCGATTTGATGGTGGCGCTAGTATGCCTTTTTTGTACGACTACCACGAACAACGACACGAAAAAGTTTCAAGAGAAAAGCGTGTTTCGTTACGTGTGTTATGAACGCCGTCAATGCGGCTAGAACAACATTTAGAAAAAGCGTATTCCAAAATGTGGATAAAGAAAAATATTATTAGAGAATAAATTTATCCCTGATTGGAAGCCGTCAGCAAAGTTACATAAATCTTATTATAGATTTAGTTGGAAGGTGTTGTTTTTAGCAACCGGCTCTCTTCCTTCCTAAAAATGTTTTGGTTTTCTTGTTGTGTGAAGTTTGTAATCGGTAAATCATTGGTGTTATAAATGAAAAATAAATGAAAAACTTTTTGGCCAATGAAAGTAAATCACCAAGCTTAACAATTCGTGAACCTGCGACATCTTGTTTCAAGTTCATTAAGAACGTCAAGAATTCTAGCATTTTGATTGGGAGAATAAACAATATATGTAGGATTTTCTACACATTTAGCAAAATTGGTTTTGAATAAAATTTGTGTGCTTTTATCAGAATTCTGGCATCAAACCAGTAGTGCTCGGTTTCAGCAAGAATGCTGCCAGGAATGTACAATTTTGTTCGACTTCGGCCAGAGTTTTGTTCGACTTTTGCAATAACTCTGTCCGGAAGATGTTGCGATGGTTTTGGTATGGATCCCTTCAGAATTATTCTGGCATTTTCCTCGGCTCTACCGGAGGATGCCTTAGGAGATGTTGATTAGTTTCGGAAGATTTTCGGAAATTCCAATATAAGTGGTAGTGGCTTGATTTTGAAAGTCATCTTCTTGTATTTCCGAAAATCGATTTATTTTCTTTCGGATTTTTAAATTCCAAATGGAATCTATGTTTCTGTTTAAGTATGGGGGAATGAGGGCAGTTTCTAATGTGAACAGCGAAATAAATTTGATGAAAGAAATGCTTAAATTGATTATTTTTTAGATATGGAAAATAGTAAATGGGATGCGCCTTTTTCAAATTTTGCTCCATTCGAGCCGCCATGACATCACCAAATCACCACAAAATTTGCTTATGAGTTCAATATATGGGAGCTGTCAAGTTGTCCCCGGGCTGTTCATACCCTGCATTGACGAGATACACAAAGTCAATTCCAAAAATAAAACGCTTTTAATCCACCTAACAGTGTGGTGATACATTTATTTTAACTCTCATCGTTTTCTTCGGGTATTATATCGATTGAGAACATTTAGAACTTGATGCTTCGCGATGTTTTTGATAACACATACTACATGGGATAGTGGCAGGACTCAGAGAATTGCTCAAATAAGCATAGGACAATATCAGTGCAAGAAATCTCAAAGGTTACACCAATTTAACCCTCCGGAAGTCGCGCAAATGGACCACTGAACGAGCAGCCGCTGTTGTTCTACGACGATTTCGCTAGATTTTCTAGGCAGCGTGCACTTCGTGCACTAGCGCCACTTCCGGAAGGTTAATGGAAAAGCGGAATAAAAAAATACAATAAAGAAATAAAAACGAATTATTGCTAATGCTCCGTTAATAACATATATAAATTCTTCAATCAATGCATTGTGTAGGGAAAACTGAATTTTGCTGAAGGTGTTATATATGTTGTGCTGAGTCAAAAAATTCGAAAAACAAATTTTCGAATGGATTTGAAGTTCATTCTCAATAGCGTTCACTCAAATTTCCAACGCGGCTGAGAACTAAGCACTTAAATTTCAGCTCTTGATATCTCGCTATCTCTGAAGTGCTTGCGTGCATAGTTCAAACTTTACTGCGATATCGACTTTTTCTAAAAATGACTTCCCAGTAGTATCTTTGATCTGAATTATTATCCCTAATCCCAATCCCAAAGAACAAATAAAAACTCTTGAAACCCGTTAGGGAAAATCATTATCATTACTGGAATTTTCTTTTTCGTGAAACTTTTCGATAATCTTCCATTACTTCTATTAAAAAATTTCAAATACTTTGTAATTTGCATAAATTTATTAGGAACAGTTGTTTAAGAAGCTTTTGTAATATTGTGTAGGAAAAGCTAAAAATTTATGAATTTTCTCTATCTGCAACATGTAAACCCTTAACTATACCAATTAATTTAGGATACCCTTTTAACACAAACTATCGCGCGAATTGGAATAGGTTCACCGGATTTTGGAAGAAGTCGATAAAATAACTCCTTGAAAACTACCTAAAAATTGGTGTAGTTCGATGCATTTGAAAGAAAATATCCTCAGAAAATGGTGTATTTTAGGCTGACAAAATAGTGACATTGACTAAATCACATTTTTTATCTTCATAATAAACTGAAGCTAATAATTCAATTTTTTGGTCTTTTGGCTTAAGTGCCAATACCTTATTTAGGACTGGTGGTATCCAACGGGGAAAAATGATCGGAAATGGTGAGTGAAGCTAAGCAATGATGTGAAAAAAAATTCCCCACCCAGAGGCGAGACTCGAACTCGCAACCTTTGAGACTCCGGCCCAATGCACTAACCCTTATGCTATCCCTGTGTATGGTGACATCCCAGAAAGAACATATGATTATCCCACTGGCGACGGTGATCGTACCCTGCCTGCAAAGCGAGGAATCACACACAACGACAGCTGATCACCTCAACACATTTGATCTATTTAATTTCCCCGCTAGATACCAAGGCCCGGGTTTTTATAATCGTCTGGTGTCTAATTTTTAGTTCATTACCCATCGTACTTCGGTGGGTGACAGAGCTAATGAAGACTGTCGATTTCTGGTCCCTTGCCCAGTGAACAGAGGTATGACGGGAGCGAACCCGCCCGTTCGAATTAAACTAATAATTCATTTTTTTTGGTCTTTTGGCTTAAGTGCCAATACCTTATTTAGGATACCACCAGTCCTAAATAAGGTATTGGCACTTAAGCCAAAAGACCAAAAATATATTTTCATATGAGGCTGATAAAATTGGGGACTGATCAAATCGGGTCTTCAATGTATTATAATAGATAGGCAGTATTCAAAGAAGTTTCTTATGGACGAGTGTAGAACGACTTTGTTTCTACTTACTTGAAGTACGCGGCGTAGTCAGAAATTCGGTTTGGAGGGGATTTGGTGAAAATCTAACTTTCTGTCCAAATGGCATAATTACGAAACTGCCATCTTTGAAGTTTTAAAATTATGGAGAATCAGTTTTTCAAAAAATTGTAACAGAGTTCCTGTCTTTAGCGTATTTGTTGAGACTTTCATTTAATACAACTTTATGGTAGGCATGGATACTACGTATATGGGGTATATCGAGACATAAAACGATATTTACGAAGTGTTCCGCAAGCTTTGGATAAAATGTAAATTTTATCGTTTATAAACAATAGAAAAGATTTATCATAAACAGTAAAACCATAATAATTTGATTTAAAATCAAATAGAAATAGCCTAAAATATGTTAATACCTTGAACACATGGAGCCTTCATATCTTCAACAAAGTGGTTTGTAATAGCACTCCCCAAAATTTTGCTGAAGACATTAAATCTGGAACTAAATTTGTTTGAAGAATAAATTCGCCATAAATACTTCTTGGAGTATATAACGCCAAAATTATTTTATCAAATGATGTGCTGTTTAACGTTTGTAAAATTTATCGAAGATACTAAACCTGCGAAATTGGCGGATTTTTCATAAATTCCACTACTTTTGGTTTTGGTTTTGGAAGGTTCTCGTTTTTTCATTTTCAGCAAATGTTGGAAGTTATGCAATTTTTCGGTGAGCAGTTCTAAGTTTCGTAGACTTTAAATCAATTCCAATTTCGCTTCCTATTTTAAAAAGACCCTAATCCATATTACAGTACACCCCTTCAAAACTGAACTCAATATGACAGGAAATTATGATTATGATTATGATTGATTTCAGAACTCTGGAATGAGTTTCTACTGGAATGTTTTTAGGCAAGTATTTGATATTGATGTTATTAGACAACTGTGAGATCAAGACCAATAGATCAGATACAGATCAACATCGCATTCCCACAATTTTTCAAAGGTCCTCATGATGTTTCAAACTGTAGGTTATCAATGTACTGATCAGATAATTATCATTGTAATATTGAATTAAATCAGTCAGCATCAATAAATTTTTAACTTCAATCCAATTTTTTTGGATGAGGGGGGAGGTGTGGTTAAACCCCAAAGCATCCTCTTGGCTACACCACTGCACAGTGGTCCAGAAGGCAAATTTAGCAGGAATTTTGAGATTTTACTAAAACTAAACAACTTAGTCTTATTAAGTCTTTAGAGAAGTTTTCCTCTTTTTGTTAAAACAACAGTTGGGGTGGTTCTAATTTTACCAAGATCAAAAAATTAACTTTTTAATCATTCTAGCTAGAGCCAAACGACCTTCATCGAAGTTGTAGAACCACAAATTTTAGAAAAGTTTGCTGAAGACATGTAAGCTCTATCTGTTATACTTTTTATTTTACAACCTATTTAAAGTCGGAGCTTAGGGTATTTCTTCGAAATACAGTTTTATTCCAATAACTTTTGCTGTATTCATTTAAAACTGAAGTAGTCTTCAGACAACTTTAAGATTTTTTCAAGGCGAATAATTTGTTTCATGGTACCATATATCTAGCTATTTCCGTTGAAAAGTTATGAGTATTTTTTCGCCAAAAATGGGGTTGTTTGGAATAACAATATAACTCATTTGGGGTAAATAGAAGAAAATTCTTTTTGAACTATAAATAAGGTCATGATGAGAGTTATAATTGAGCAAAAAATGGCGAATACGATATTTTTTTAAAATTTCATAAAATTGATTAAAAAAATCTATTTTGAAATATTAAGTGTTTCTTTCTGCTGAACAATAATAGCTAGAGTTTTGATGTATTTGAAGAAAATGTTCGTCTTCACAAACTCTGAAAAACATCTGAAGGATAGGTTGACAAAAAATGAAAACTGAAAAAGTTATATTAAAAATAAGTTTTTCATGAATTGACTCTTTGTAATATGTTTAAATTACATTCACGGTGAACAATATAAAAAATGTAGTTTCGTTTTCATGATAAAATATTGCACTTTACAATACTTTTCTATTATTTTAAATAGTGGGTAGGTGGTTCTAATTTTTTTAAAATCAGGAAATTAACTTTTTACGCTTCGAGATAGAAAATGACATTTTAAAAAACTTTGTCGAAGACACTGAAACTCTATGTCGTGTACTTTTCATTTTACAAGAAATTTACCAAAGAAAATTTGGGAGCGTTTTTTAAAAAATGGTTTTCTTTGTATAACTTTTGCAGTTTTGATTTTTCATTAAGATCACTTTAGAAATACTTTCAGATATTTTGAAGGAGAACAATTTGTCTTAATATATTGAACCTCTAGCTTCGCTCGTTAGAAAGTTATATATACTTTTTACTAAAAATAAACTATTTTTTGAATAAATATTGCAAGATATAAAAAAATATCGTATTTGCAATTTTTTGGTGATCTATACTACAAAGCATACTATTTCATATGAAAGCAACAGTATTTAATGTTCAGTACCCGAATCGAAGATAATTCTAGTTATATTTTTTTTATATACAAGTTCTTATAACTTTAAAACGAAAAAAAGTTAGGTAGTTAGTATTTTTGAGAAAATTATGCACCCTACAATAATCTTCAAGTTGTCCAAAGGGTACTTTAGCGTAAAATAAAAACTTCAAAAGTTATAGAAATAAAACCGTTTTTTTAACGAACACCCTAAAGCTTACATTTGAATTTCTCGTGCAATGGAAAATATAAAAGCTAGAGCTTGCATGTCTTCAGCAAATTTGTCTACAATGTGTTGCTCTACAACTTCATTCAAGAGAGTAAAGCTCTACCTCAAACCGTTAAAAAGTTCTATTTTAAATATTGCTAAATTTAGAACCACCCTAGCATTGGTTTAAACAAAAAGAAGGGCCTTGCAAAGTACAACAACTTTGCCAAACATGTTGTACTGCTAAGTAATTTAATTTTAATAAAATTCCTGCTAAATTCGCATTCTGGACCACTGTGCTTGGAGTTATTCATTTCGCTTTTCATTTTCCGAAATATGTTTCAGATCTATCCGATGATTATAAGTCAGAAGGTTCGCGCAAATGAAAATTTTTGCACCGATAAAAGATCAAGTTCCATCTAGACATGAATTGTTCGGTGGTTTTCTAGCGGTTGTAGATTGAAAAATGAAATACGAAATACGTTTTATCGAAATAATATTTGGCTCATTTAGATGGATTATTACTATATTGAACAATAAATAGGCGACAAAGGGTAATCCACAAACAACAAGCCATAACTTTTAAAGTATTCGAATTATGTATTGAATATCTTCAGTAAAGTTATTCGCAAAAGTAAGAACTACAAATTTGCTGAAGGCGTCATTTCAATACAATCACTTCCAAGAAAATTTATGAAAATATCTCACTCTTAGGGGAACTAATCAGTAAAATCACAATACCAAAAGAAAGGGCTTATTGTATGCTTTAAATTCTCCGAAGATACTGTTGACCTAAAATTGGCGCTAATAATACATTGAATGTTTCTAATCTTATTTCTGGCTATGGGAAATGATAAAAATCTTTCGTCCGCATTTAATGTTTAATATCTCTTTTGATAATGGCCCGATTTTCATATTCTATAGTTCGTTTGAAGGGTATTTGTAAAAGCTTTCCAAAAATATATAAAACGATTAGTTAAGTCGTCGGGAATAGTCCCCTATTATTTGTTGTTTTTCGTTATCTGACTGTGTTTGATCTAATGCCGTTCGACTGTAGACCAATCTGCAAATATATATCCGTGTGTCATGTAGCGAAAATCGATACTAGACTTCCTCCACCTTACATGGTTCGCTAGCGCATATTTTGCTGCGAAAGATTTGAAGCGTTTGTATGTATGCATAACAGCCATCCTTATATTAGAGATCTTTTCTTATTGCCGAAAAGATATTAAGTTCGATTAATCAATCTCGGAAGATTTTTTCCAAGTATTACACTATTACTAAGCCAAACAGACTTTCTAAATCAAGCTCAATACGGGTAGGAATTGGAGGATTATTGGAATTTGTTAAATATTTTGGAGATTTAATCTAATATCACCATCCTGAATTGTACAGTATTCTTTCTGTTACAGAATTGATATTTGGTTGGCATAATAAAATTTCATAAAAATTTAATGCATCATAAAATGCTTTGATTTTTTCTTCAAATGTTTTGTATCGCGAGAGCTTTTTTTATTCAAACGCTGAGCATTTTCCAGAAAACTTTTCGCCATGTTCCGTTGTAATCCTCGTATTGGGCCGTTCATAAATTACGTAAATCTTTTAGGGGAGGGGGTGACACATAAAACAAAATGTGACAAGTTTATAACACATTAGGGAGGGGCGTAAGCAGGAACTTTAAGTATTTGTTACGTACTGGAGAGGAGGGATAAAGAAATCTGTGACAATTTCTTCACGGGCGAAGGGGGGGGGGGTCAATTTTGGGCAATGTTCACGTTACATAATTAATGAATGATCCCTAAATACATCAAACATTGGCATCCTCTTGCGTGGTTTCCAGCGATTCGCTATAATGCTACACACTAAAGTATCCAAGTGAGTAGCTACAGGCATTAGTATCTCACGCATTGTATAAGTTAAGCGCCACCGTCACCGTTTCCGTTCAGTCGGCAGCATCACTAGGTACGTTCGCTTTGACGAGGAGATGGGAAAGGTATGCTCTCTTTTATTTGCCAAACTGCTCTACTGCTCCACTGACTGGCAGCTGGTATGAATACGACCGGGCGGCGGCCCAGCCTGCCAGCCTCTGTAGTCAGTCAGCCGTGCCGCGCTGGACCAACACCGGACTCGCGCTGCACTCTGCCCATCTAGTAGCTGTGTTGTAGTAGCTGGCGGGCCCTGATGTGTCCGAACATCGCTCCATAACGTTCAGTCTCGGTCTTCTTGCACTGGCAGAAGGCAGCCTCTGGCGGTTTCTCGTTTCGAATTCACCGCACCCCGTACACTGGCAATTGGCTGTGCTTTTCGAATTTCGCGCACGGTTCCCGAAACACGGGTAAAAGTT
The DNA here is from genome assembly GCF_030247195.1 of Topomyia yanbarensis. Taxonomy (NCBI): domain Eukaryota; kingdom Metazoa; phylum Arthropoda; class Insecta; order Diptera; family Culicidae; genus Topomyia; species Topomyia yanbarensis. The sequence goes on along the minus strand of NC_080671.1, from coordinate 367,841,970 downwards.
GACCTAATTGATCTGTTCCGCGCGTCCGTAGCACGATGACTCCGGTTTTCTGTGTCACGAGGGGGAGAGAAAAAATCTGCGCTGAAAATTGAGGCAAAAACGTATAAATAATTATGAACGATTAATCGAGTGCGAAAGAGGAGCGAAAAATAAAACAACAGTGTGAAAATTGTAGATGCGAGACAAAAAAATTGACTATCGGCGCAATGGACAGAAAAAAAACACATAAATGGTGTGATTGGGTTCCTCTAGCATACGGTCGGTTTGTTCGTGTAGGTACATAATGCATACTCGAAGTGTTTTTGCCATTTTTGTTTACATGCGGTTTTTCTACGCAGACGTGCGCCATGTGAAAAGGAGTGGAAAATAAAATACGAAATGCGTGATGCGCGTAACTCAATGGTAAATGATTGAACCGGTTTTTATGATAGTCAAGCCGACTACAGAAAAAGTGCGATACGCCAGCAATCATTCAGTAAGTATTTTCACATACGTTACACTCGGAAAAAGAAATAGAAACAGCGTCTGCTGAGTGTTGACGGAAAGTTTAGTGTTAGTACGGAATATGTTTACTGTTTGTTTGGCTTCAGGCTATAAATAGGGAATGAAGCAAATTTACAATGAAAATAGTACTATCATTAATAATATATTTAGTTTGGTAGCACACTATAAGAGGAGCGTCAAAAGTGTCATAAAACCTCAAATGATGCTGAGAATTAGGGTTCGTCACGGGGCGCACCGCAATCACAAAAAAAATCAAAACCGCACCCGTACTGCATTTACCGCACCGCAAGCGCACTGTAATGCGGTAAAAATAAAATATGACCTATCTGGACGGTAGGAACAGAGTTTAGATAATACTTACTTTTTAAGTTTTAATGTCTGCATTATTGCGTGTCCTTAAAATTTTTTCGAGACAATAATATATTATGTTCGCTCAACCGTGTTTAACCTTCCGGCGTCGCGCTGGTGCACTGAGTGCACACTGCTCTGAAAATCTAGCGAAATCGTCTTAGAGCAGCTGCGGCTGCTCATTCAGTGAGCCATTTGCGCGACTTCTAGAGGGTTAAAGATATTCAGATTCTACTGAATAAAAACTTATTACGAAAAAAAAGCTATTCTAAAAATTTGAATTCTGGGCAAAGTTTGTTAATACGCTGAGAGAATATATTCGTAAATTTCCTACGAATAGGTTTCGTATAGAAAATTTTCGTAAAATATACGACTTTCTCATACATATGATGAATCATTCGTAGTTCTACGGAAAACATTTTTACTTTCGTCACTACGAAACGACTTTCATAGGCTTATTACGCATCTGTTTCATTATTCAAACGAATTGTTTGATAAAATATAAAAGTTTTTATAATATTTACGAGCTTATAAACAATTTTTTCGAAGAATCCCCAAAAAATTGACGACAATATCAATTTTTATATTAAAAAGATCGATCTGGCAAAATCTTTTTTTTTTCAAAAAGAGCACTACGAAAGATGTTTATAGCAAATTGTTGCTAGGGGTTATATACAAAGCTGGAACTCAAAAAACCGAAAAAAAATTTTATTGAATATTCTGAAAGTACATACTTTTGAAAATATCTGTGCGATCGGAGAACCAGATTGAAAACTACAGCTGTTCGCAGCGCGCAGATTCTTCCACGAGTGAAGTTAACATAAAACTTTAAACGCAATTATCTCGGAACTATTCTTCTTGAAAAGTACCGTTGCGGTGAACGTGATATCTCAAAAACTATTCATCCAATCTTCATAATTTTTTTTTTTAATTGTTTGTATTAATATTCTCGTGTACTTGAACGGTTCCTTTTTCATCCAATAATTTTCGATTGTTCGCAATGAATTTTTGTTTAAAATTTTAAGCATTAAAAAACTCAATTTTTTGGCCAACATGTTTTTTTTTATTGGAAAAAATTTTTGATTGGGAAACCGATCCGTTCAAGTACACTGTAATTTCTTTTTCTTCAATAATCTTTTTACTTTTTTGATTTCTGTTGAGCGGTTCGGCTTGGAGAGCGTTCACCGCAAACCTCTGCCAAAAAACACGTTTCGGGGGATAGGCTATAACTTCACCAACCTTGAATATTTTTTTAATTCAATCTGTTTTTTTCGAACTTTGATAGTACTTCTAACGAACAGTCTTTCGCTTTTTCAAATAAAATTTGCATAAAACACTTTTAAAAAATCACGAACGTAGCTCACTTTTTCGCCACAACTTTGTATATAACCCCTTAACAATTTTGATTGTTAATCAACCTAAGAAATTTGTTTAACGCAAATCACGTATTTCGTAAATGTCACGAACAAAAATTATTAGAGGTGTGCGCCGATGAAAAATATCATTATCGGCGACGTTGTCCGGCGGTGGCGTATCGGCGTGACGCCGTTCCCAATTTTTATTTTGATACTTTTTGATTTTGACGGGAAGTGGAAAAGACTTCTTGCTCAAACCTCGCCATGTTGGCTGTTGTATCTGCGTGTTTCAAAATTAAGTCAAGGATTGACGACTTAGAAGTATCATCATCTTTTAATATAACACAGTAGTCTTCAACCGGGATTTAATTATATTTGAGTAAATTTAAATGAATCTTGTTCTATATGATGAAGTTTTGGTGAAATGGAATGTTTTCTGAAAATGGAGCTTAGACCAACGTCGCCTTTCTTCAGTATTATCACCTGCGCAATGCAGTACTGATATCATTTAACACGTTAGGCCAAGCAAAAAAAATCGTGTTGCGGAACAATTTAAAACACGTTGTTGAAAATGACTGCGTAGCAATTAAGGTTCCGATATACATGAAAATTGACAATATAGAAGTACGGTTACATGACCCATCTTCCCGTACCCCTCCCAAGCTAATACTAATGCTAATGATACTTGAAGCAGACCTTCTGCCTCCTACTTGCCTAAACAACTCAAAACTCACTAATTTATTATTAAACAAACCACGCTATGCACCCATGAGAGGCAAACTTCTACATGCAAGTACTGTAATCTGAGACCACACCAGTGACAACCAACGGCCCTGTTAAGTTATCAATATGAGCCATGTCAACTAAACGAAGGAAGAAAAACAATCCGGATTTGAGTTTCAGGGTTTCCGGGGCTACGCTGATCGTATGATACACAGAATCAATATGTTGGCAGCGTATTCCGTAACCAAAGGATTTTAATATGAAAACTTACGAAATGGCGAAATATTCTAATATGCCTCTTAAGAACATTAGGTCAATATGGTATTATATTTTAACTGCGGCAAAGTTCTACTGTATTGCTTTTGTTGGCTTTTTCGACAAATTGATGGGAACTAAACAAATAAAAATTGAAAGGTGAATAGTTATGCTATAGTGAATCAGCTTTAAACTTAGAAAAGAAAACTTTCCATAGTGCCGATATGAGTCTGTCTTGCCCTACTATTCAGTTCTATGGTTCATTTCGGCCGACTTCGCAGCCGAATCTTAACAATAAACAGGACAATTGCATGACTAGTGCAAGAATCCTACTGACTACTAAGATTCCTTCCTAGCTGAGGCTCGAACATACGACGGGTTGCTTACGAAACCTTACACTCTGAACTGTCAGACCAAGATTAGTAGTTAAAAACCAGGAGCCTCGTTTGGTGACGTTGGTCAAGATAGCGTCTCTTACACAAATGGATCGATCATTTTATGTACGAAGTTTCTGTTTTGAGTATTCAGCAACAGTCGAAACCGAAGGCATGATGTAACCGTGAGTTGACTTCCAAGGCCTGGCTCATATTAGTATTACGAGAAACGATCCGAAAAACTGAGATATTCCTAGCACATATTGCTCTGCCTCATAGCACATAGCATTTACTGACCAATTCAGCTGAGTTTCGCTTGGCCAGGCTCGGATCGGAAATGCACCTTTTTTCATATCTTCCGAAGGCTGGGAATGAAAAGTATCACACAAAAGTGTATTATTCAATAGAGTGATCGTTTCAACAAAAAATACACCTGAGTTCTCACATTTAGATCAAATATAGAATCGGCGCGCTTTTAAATATGGTCCGCGTCGCAACTCAAAAAGAATCATCGACGGCTGCGGCGTGGTGAGGCGGTGCACACCTTTAAAAATTATCGTTATCATTCAAGTACTCAATAGTGCTGAACATTTGAATTTGATTGTGGCTGTGGTCCACTAGGGGCTTGATAACAGTCTATTATCTTTCTCCGAACAAAACCAGCCTAGAGGCCATGTGGCTTCCGGCGGGTTGAAGTATCTCAACTAAGAATTGATCAACTGGGTTCCTGTTTCCATGTTGTAAGAAGCGACTGAAAACAGGCGTCCTCAAGTCAAGGTGTTTCTCCGTGCCGAGGACTGAATGGCTGGCAGGACCAAAATATGCCAGTCGCACACGGAGTGTTGTGGGTTCTACCCTTGCTGTGTTACGCGAACTCTGTCACAGTGGACGTTTGTTTCTTCTCAAATCGTGGGATTCAAATGACGGTCATGTCCTTAATACCCATTCCGGGGTTCGCTATAGGCGATTATAAGCCAACGTGTTTGGCATCATCTAGTTGCTGTACAACAAATGCTGATGATGAAATGTGACCCTACCGTTGGTCTCTGGGCAAATTCATAAAAAGTAAACAAAATAGCGAACTAAATTCCCTCAAGGACATCACATCTTATATCAGATACAGTTTAATATGACAAGACTTAACATTTCAACAAAACAAAAATACGCAATTTAAACTTTATTTCACTATCCGGATCTGGGTATCGTTGCGGCCGGGACGAACGGTGGTCGACATGCTGCTTCGCTGGGTCTTCGGGGACTTGGTGATGACGAGCAGGAACAGCTGACGCTGGTTTAGACCGGGTGCTTCCGTCGGTCGGGATCCAGATGCGGCGGCAACTCGGCCGTGTAATGTGTGGCCTGCGTTTGCGGAAAAGTCCGGGAGTGGTACACTGCGCACACAAACTTTCGCGAGGGATTTAGCACAATCGAGCGGGGTTAACCATGGTCAAAAATGAAACTTTCGGCACCAGTCCCTACCACTCAGCCTTTTGTAATGGCGTCATTGGACTAAACTTCGCACTCGTCGGGACTGGGCAGGATAACGTAACTACACTGCCTCGTGCATGTATACTTGCGAATAGTGCATGTCTTATATCCGATCTCGCAACCCGCGATATTTGTGTTGTCACGGTAAATATGACTATTGACAACATAAACAAGGAATACTTCTATTGTTCGACATATTTGCCGCATAATAAACCATTATCTACTGATGATTTCAAAAGGGTTGTATCATACTGTGGAAGAAATGGGTATCCCTACATAATCGGCAATGATGCAAATGCCCACCACATAATATGGGGCAGCTAAGATATCAATTTGAGAGGCACAGAATTAATGCAATACTTAAGTAGTACAAATCTGCACATTTTTAATGCAGGAAACCGCTCAACATTTGTACGAGCAGGCAGAGAAGAGGTGTTGGATGTAACTCTCTGCTCTGACGGTATTACGCATGAGTTGGAAAACTGGCTCGTACCAAACGAGCTCGAACCGTCGTTATCTGATCATAAGTACATCGTCGTTGATCATTTAAACGTCTCACCAGATATCGTCACATATCGTAATCCCAAATCTACTAACTGGGACCTCTACGAAGAGGCTTGGCGACTAGGTTTCATGGGTCTCTTCCGACGATTGAATCTCCAAGTAACTTGGATGAGGTCGTGGATAAAACAAGCTCACTCATAGTAGCAGCACACCAAGAGGCTTGTCCGCTTTAAGTTATGCGTGCTGGTAGAGGAACATCTTGGTGGAATACCGAACTTATTCGACTCAAAAAGTAAAGTAGAAGAGCGTGGAATCGCAGACGCAGGTGCAGGTAGGAGGCATTTAAGTTGAATCGCAAAGCATACAGAAATGCCCTTCGATCCTCCGAGCGAAGTGGTTGGAAAAGCCTCTGCACGAAAGTCTAGTCAACGAGACTAGCAGATTAAATAAGTTAAGTTCAAAATCGAAAGACTTTCATATCAGTTCAATTAGAACTGCTAATGGTGAATACTCGTCTGACGAAGATGTAGTATTCAAGTGTCTTTTTGATACACACTTTCTAGGCTGTACGGAGTCATCACTGACGACTGCCCCTCAGTTCTTTTCAGGTAGTTCGGATTCTTGAGCATTTACTCGTAGAATCAATCAAATGGGTGCTTGGAAGTTTTGCTCCGTATAAGTCTCCGGGAAAGGATGGAATCATTTCAGTTCTACTACAAAAAAGGATATGAAAATTTTCAGCAATTTTTGAAAAATGTTCTTGCAACAGAATACATTCCATTAGCGTGGCGGGAAAAAAACTGTCAAATTCCTTCCCAAAGGTGGCCGCGTCACTTATGAGGAGGCAAAGCGCTTTAGACCGATCAGTCTGACCTCCTTCCTTCTCAAATCAGTACAACGTTTAATCGACCACTACATTCGGGATGTTAGCTTGGATGAGCACCCGCTGCATGCAATGCTGCATGTACAATATCAGCGGGGGGAAGTCTACTACCACTGTTACACAATGTTGTCTACAACATTGAAAAGGCTTTTTCACAAAAGCAATCAAGTTGAGGAGTTTTTCACGATATTGAAGGTGCTTTTGAAAATGTGTCTTTCGAATCCATTTTGGAAGCAGTGCAAGGTTATGGAGTACCTTCATATATCACGAGCTGGATACGCGCAATGCTTAACAACCTACATCTGTGCTTTTTATTAAGTCAAGTAGAGATAAGGAAACTGAGTGTCTGTGGATGTCCTTAAGGTGATGTGCTGTCATCACTTCTATGGAACCTTGTCGTCGATGGCTTGTTGAGGAAACTTAATGAGGAAACTTGAGTTTCCGACGTAAAGTTTCGCCGATGATTATCATATAATGATCACCGGTATTTGCATCAACACACTTTTTGATTTGATGTAACAAGCCTTATGTGTTGTTGAGCAATGGTGGATTATGTTGGACTATCAGTTAATCCTAATAAAACATCAATGGTGCTTTTCACGCAACGAAGGATTACAACCGGAGCTCGTCCATTGCCGCTCAAATTATTATCGCAGATATAGTTAAGTACGTTGGGATAATTCTTGTCTCAAACCTTAATTGGAAAGCTCACATCGATTTCAGGATAAAGAAAGCTTGCATGGCCTTCGGGCTATGTAGACGGGCTTTCGGCAAATCTTGGAGACTCAAACCCAAGTATATTCAGTGGATCTGCACAACAATTGATAGACCAATACTGGCATACGGGTGCCTTGTTAGGAGGTAAAAGGGAAAAGTCATGACAATCCAATCAAAGTTAAACCATCTTCAGAGGATGGTCTTGATGACGATGACTGGTGCGTTCTCGACAACACCTACTGCTGCTCTAGAGGCACTCTTGAACATAAAACCTCTACATGTGTTTCTGAAACAAGAAGGACTTCCTTGTGCATACCGTCTTAAGGTTACTGAGCTCTGGAACAGTAACCCAATAAATCGTGCAACAAGTCACACGAGATTGTGGCCCCAAATGGTTACTTAGGATGAGTATACACTTGCTCCCAATGACCTTACACTCTTATGTAGTTTTCCTTTCAAAACTTTCAATGTGAGAATTGTTCTTCGCGAGGAATGGCTGTCTGGCTGGATGGAGCGACAACTTGAAGAATACTTGGTTTGTTATACTGACGGTTCTTTGTTGGAGGGTCGAGCCGGTGCTGCTGTCTATTGTCATGAAATGAGATTAAACCAATCTCATTCGCTTGGTAAATACTGTACCGAATTCCAAGCAGAAATCTTTGCGGTAAAAGAATCAAATCAGCAGGGAATTTGCGGTAAAAGAATCAATCAATCTGACAGCCAGGCTGCCCTGAAAGCACGTAGTTCGGCTGATTTGAGATCGATATTAGTAATCGCATGTCGAACTCAAATCGAAGAACTTATCAATTCAAATGCTATCTAACTTCTATGGGTACCCGGTCATTCCGGTATTACTGGAAATGAATGGGCGGACGCATTGGCTAGAGCTTGCGTTGCGACTGACTTCGTTGGCTCAGAACCAGTTCTACCACTGTCAATAAGTTGGATAAAGCACACGATTCGCTCTTGGGCTGCATCCGAACATGCCAACCATTGGCGTAGCTTACAAACTTGCGTTCAATCAAAAACTCAAAGATGTGAGTCCAGAAATGTCAAAGAATTTGTTGCATTTTTCCAAGCACAACTGCAGTATTCTAGTCAGGGCACTGACTGGACATGCAATTATTAAACGCAATTATCACATGACCACTATTCAGCGAGCTGGGTATTATTCATGTGATCTTTGTGAATCCGATTACGGAACATCATATCATTTGATATGCAACTGCCCTGTAGTAATGCAATTAAATATGCGCAATCATTCCAAAAGTCAATCTAAGACATTACAAAATTAGCCTCTTCAACACCAGCGGATCCATTCGGTAATTTTCTTATCATGAATACACTTTGTGAAAAATGCACTGGTATCCTTACCGAAGATTTTATTATTTGTGGTGGGTTCTGCTCGGCGAGTTTTTGCTTGCGTTGCTGAGGCATGTCGACTGATATAAGATTGGCAGTGAATAGTAGCTTGCATCTGTGCTGGATGTGTTCTACTCTCCTGAAAAAAGCGAATTTTGCTAATGCTTTGAAATCAGTCGACGCAGCCGATGAAAATATTATCGAGGCTCTTAAGATTGATATCCGCGATACTATTTTGACCGAGATCCAGTCTGAAATTCGCAGCAATTTGAAATATTGGATGGAATCGGTCCCTTCCACTATATTTGTTGTGAACAAAAGATCACCTTTCATTAGGTCTGATAGAAGAGAGAAGCGCAAAAGAAACGATGATTTTGATGAAGCTGTATCTAGACCAGCAAAAAAGCTTTTGTCTGGCACCGATATCCATGCAAGGGTATGCTTCATCGATTGCAGTAGTTTCAACTCAGAATGGGGAGCCAAAGTTTTGGTTGTACCTGTTCGGGGGTGATGCCACAGGTACCAGATGATACAGTGACAGAAATGGTCAAGTCAAGACTGGACACCAACAGCGTCGAAGTACACAAGCTGATTCCTAAAGGAAGAGATGTGCGCACTTTAACGTTTGTTTCCTTCAAAGTTGGATTGCCAATTGATAGAAAATACGAAGCAATTAATTACTGCTTCCACATGGCCCGTTGGTACCGATTCCGCGAGTTCGAAGATAACGTGACCAAGGAGTTTTGGAATCCCACCCCTCCTCAACCGACGGCAGAAACACCGAAGGCAGCAAAGTTATGGCTGCTCCGCCACATGCTGCCAGTGTCCAAATAAGTCACGTTTCAAGCCGACACTTCATCTGCACAGCTTTGTCACACCTGCCCACTCAAGACGCCAATTCCAATCTTAAGTCGGGCGCAAATTCCAATTCTAAGTCGGACGGTTTCTTGTCCGTCTACTATCAAAATGTTCGAGAAATGAGAACAAAAACTCAGGACTTCTTTCTGGCGCTCTCCTCTTGCGATTATGATGTTATTGTTCTCACAGAAACCTGGCTGTGTGGTGACATACATAACTCGGGACTTTCAATGAACTACACAATCTATCGTTGCGATCGCAACTCTTTCTCTAGTCAACGTCGTCGAGGGGGCGGCGTTCTTATTGCGCTAAAAAATAATCTCTCCGGCACTGTAATACAAATGCCTGGTTTAGAATGCTTGGAACAAGTTATTGTGCGCATTTCACTACCAAATTGCGTTCTGTACATTTGTTGTATATATCTGCGGCCGAATAGCAGTCCAGACCTGTACAATGCGCACTCCTCTGCAGTTCAACAAATTCTGGATAAAGGTGATTTCAACCTTCTCAGATGGATATTCGATGATCTCAAATGTTACCTGCCTGAAAAAGCCACAACCGAACAAGAGATAGCAATCACGAAAACGATAGTCGCTGGAGGACTGTGTCAAATCAACTCGCTCACTAACGCAAATGGACGGACCCTCGATCTGACATTCGTGAACTACGCCGATTTAGTCGAACTTCTCGAGCCTCTGAGCTGTATACTCAAAGCTGACGCTCACCATAAACCCTTCGTGCTGAGGTTTAATATGCAAGTTGAAACAGAAGACGCTTTTGCCGGATCCGCTGACGACCTCAATTTTGACTTCAATCGCTGCAATTTTGATGAAGTATCTACTGCCTTCGATGCTGTTGACTGGTTCGATCTGTTAAGTGGAATCGATCTAGATCATGCTGTCGCGGTGTTCTATGGAACTGAATACGAGATACTCCGCCGCTTAGTTCCTAAGAAACGTGTCAACAGAAAGACGGACTACAAGTATCCGTGGTGGAATTCCGAGCTTCGTCGTCTACGCAACATTCTCCGAAAACAACGCAACGCACTTCCGTCACAAGATTGACGAAAACAAAGCTGTTCTTCGCCGAACCGAAACAGCTCGGAATAGTGCATTCGGCGAGCATATAAGTCACGTCCAAAGCAACCTTCGAAACAACACCTCGACGTTCTGGAAGTTTGTAAACAGTAGAAACGCGACCTATCGAAAGGACCAGGCCCGGATTGTATGCCTCCGATATTTATAAATATATGTGCACGATGATTGTCATTGTCGCTCAATCACTGAAAGCGTCTTCCCGAGTGCATGGAAACAAGCGGTTATAATTCCGATTCACAAGGCTGGGGACATTCATAATGTTGCGAACTACAGAGGAATCTCACTTTTGAACTGTTTTGCTAATGTCCTTGAAAAATTTGTTTACAATGAGATGTACGCTGCTGCTTCTCACATCATCGACGAATGTCAGCATGGATTTGTGAAGCAACATTCTACAACTTCAATTATGATGATGTCCACTAGCATCTTGGTCCCCTCTATCGAGAAGCGTCAACAAACTGATGCAATATATTTTAACTTCACAAAACAATTCGACGCCGGCGGTAAAACATGATGATGAGTTATGTTCTATCAACCATGCGGCAGACTTGGGTGCAACACCCAACTGCTACTTAGCAGAAAGCAAAGGACTCTTCACATTTCCTTTCGATCATGTCCATATGAGCCTGCCTAGTCCCAGTTTTCCGTTCTAAGTTTATAACTGATTCACTCTAGAATACCTATCCGTGTTTCAATTTCATTGCTTTCGTTGTCTCTTAGTTTTAAATTTGCCGAAAATAGCCAACAAAATCGATACAATTAAACAATGGTGCCTGTTGAATGGTATGCAAGTAAACGTTGACAAATGTAAAATAATAAGTTTCAAGAGATCATGCAGTCTATCTCATTATGAGTACTTGCTTCAAGGCCGCGTCATCGAAAGAGTGGACTCCATTCGTGACTTGGGACTGCTTTTTGATAGAAAGCTTAGCTTCTCGGATCACATCACCGCAACGACGGCGAAGGCATTCGCAACACTTGGTTTTCTGAAGCGAAATACCGCTGGCTTTGACGATTTCTACGCACTAAAATCTCTATATTGCGGAATGGTGCGAAGCATTTTGGAGTATGCTGTGCAAGTGTGGGCTCCACATCAACACGTCCAAATAAACCGGTTAGAATGCGTACAAAGATGATTCGTGCGATATGCTCCAAGAAATTTGCCGTGGAACGCCCCTGCCCATCTACCTTACAACAATAGATGCATGCTGCTTGAGTTACCGACGTTAGAGTTCCGCCGCACATTCTTGCAAAGAATGTTTATATTTGATATGTTGTGTAATAACATTGACTGCCCGGATATTCTTGCACGGATTAATGTGTTTGTACCTCCTTGCGCTCTAAGGAACCGTCCTTTTGTGTGGATTCCTAGACATCGTACCGTTTGTGGTCAAAATAATCCTGTGGATAGATGTTACTACAAATTCAACGAAACTTCACATCTGTTTGATTTTAATGTCACCAAATCTAGTTATAAGTTAGCTATTATGAATTTTTAATTAATTTAGATAGTATGTTCTATTTTTCATAATCTGTACGATATCTACCGAAGATAGGAACAAACATACAAAAAATATACGGATTTTTGGTTCTCCATACATAGATGAACCTATGTAAAGAGAGCTGAACCTGAAGGATATGCTATTGTTCCTAACCCAGTGTGGTGAAGAGCTATAGTTTTAACCGTATTTGAATGTCTATATCTCTTCGGAGGTGTTGTCGTTCTGTTAACTCAATATCCCTTCGGGGGTATTGATATATCCACTCACTGCTTAAATAAAAATCCTAAATCCCTCCGATGGTTGGAAGTTTAATTCCTGCTATTGTAGCACCTGCAGATCGTTCAGCATTCCTTTAGGGGTGCAGAATGCTATGTTTTAATTATTCTGTTTCGTCATTTTCATTATTCCTAACCTTACCACTTCCTGAATCCTTCCCATCAGAAAATGATGGAAAGACGATTCTTGGCAAGGCACAAATCTCCGATCAACATGGAGAACGTGCCCTTTGAGCCAGATACTACTGATTCCTGATGTATGTATACGTGCAGAGATTAATTACCACGAATTTCCAGAAGTGATGACAGCTCGTTTTTTGTCGGTGAGGGAGAAACATAGTTCAGTCACAAAGTGTGCCACGTCCACACTGCAACACAAATACTACTACCATCTCTTAAAACTAAATGAAAATCCACTACAGTCGTGATTCACTGAAATTTGTTTCGAAATAAAGTGTCCCACCAGGAATGGGCGATGTCGATGCGATTTTTTTCAAAATCGACACTTTTTCAGCTTCAAAAATCGATTTTTTTTGCATCCGATCTCCTCGGTTCGATGCCTGACAACAACAATCCCATTGATTCAATAAAATCGACCTGGTGAAATCGATTCCTCTTTCAAAACTCCCATTGAAAAGAATGCAACTGTTTCGCAATCGATGCTTCAATCACGAAAAATCGACCTTTTGCATCGATTTTTCGATGTCGATGTTTTCGAATTAAAAAGATCGATGTAGCAAAATCGATTTCATTGTCCATCACTATTTCATCGAAATACATTTTGAGCGTGTTATCACTCCAACCAGCGCGGTTCGTTCAACCCGCTCTACGCGGTTCTTTCAACCCGCGCTGCGCGGTCTCTCCGACCCGCACTGCACGGTACTTCCGACCCGCTCGATATGGCTGTCTCGCCCAGCGCGATTTTTAAAATCCGCTCAATGTTTCTGTTCTGGACTCTACTATTTCAGACTATTTTTTTTACAACAAAAAATTGTTTTTTCAAAGCATCTATTTTGCTCGATTTGCCAACTGTTTCACTTGCACTTTCCGTAGTTAGCAGTGCTGAGTGGTCTCTTCTCGTGCTTTAAAGTTCAGTTATATTGGTTCGAAATTGCATAAACGAGGAAAAAATGCCACTCCTGGCAGGATCGCCATTGTGAAACTCTAATAGCCATCGAAAAGGGACCAGCCAGCTATATATGTTTCTGCACGTCTTACCTGTATGAAAGTTGGAAGCCGAAAGAGGATGTGGTAATGCTGGATGCAAAGATGGCTGTGTATAGCTGGCACTCAAGATGAGTGCTTCCGCACAGGGTTACCGGTTAATATTCAGCAAACATTAAACTGTCTTCTGAGTATCTCAGGCTGTACCACACAGTATACATGTCAAAAACCTCACCCATTTTTCTCAGAGATGGCTGGACTGATTTGTGCAAACTACAGATACAGCCTTCTCATCAGTCACTATTTATTTTTTATTGATCGGAATTGCGGTTCCGGAGTTATGGGTTGAAAAGTACGATCACACAGCAAATTCCAATATAAACTGGTACCACCATGATATCAAAAACTTTTAAAAACGGGTGCAAAATTACTTGGAGTTGCCAGTCTAGATCAATAATGACTAACCAAAGTCGCTTTGACCACATTGCCTACCTACGACGTGTCTTGAATCCATGTAAACAGGAACTGAAAAATGCTAAAAGGGAGAATAAAGGAAAATTTCAAAATCGAATTTGATGCCAAATGTCTTTAAAATACATGAAACGTCGAGATTTTATGTTATCTCGAAAAAAAAATTTTTTAACGAAGATTAACTTTTTTGGACTTCATATCTTCGCCTTTCTCATATAGAAAGGTTATGCAATCACTCTGAGCATCGACAACTTAATCCCAGCCAATTTTTTTTTGACTTATATATATATATATATATATATATATATATATATATATATATATATATATATGTTCCGTATTTTACCAGGGACTAGTAATATGCGGTGGAGAGTTTCCCCCCATTACACGCTACCATTCCCTAAACCGCCTAGCCTCCTCAATTCCCTTCCCTCTCAAAACCTCCCAACAGATCCCCCTCAAACGACCACCTCATCCACCCTATTCAGACCCACCCCTCTCTCATCCTAATCAGCTTCACCCAGTAGACATACCAAGGCAAGTTAGCTGAGAGAAAACATTAAGCTAATGCTGATTAAGCTAACTAAATATTGAATATTTTTGTTTCAATCAGTAGCGCATCCAGAATAAAATTTCCTAGTGGGTTGAAATTTCGATTTTGAAATGAGCACATTACATAATACGAAATAACTGCATTTAATAAAAACCAGTGAAAAATTTGGTTCGAAATGATTTTGAGTTTGATCCTACTTCAAAATTGAAACTAGTTTAAAATTTCTCAACAAGTTGAAAATTTTCGGCGAGGTTCGGACCCCCCGGACCTTCCGCCACTGGTTTCAAGTATTTCAGCGTCAACACATAGCATCTCAAGTTCGTGGCTGTCGATCCATTGTATGTATGTGCAAATCGTACTGAATATGTAGGAAATATAAATTTCCACCATTATATAGAACATAACATCGTAGTTTGGACAAATGAGAAAGGCACAATTGCACCACTAGGTGGATTAAAACAGGTTTTTTTTTATCCGGTTTTACTCTTGATGTTCATGTTTGTCGATCTTTTTGGGGCAGAACTTCTTCAAGCGACCATTATGCTGACAGAACTTAGTTTCATTTTTCGCTTGAGATTTGTATACATTCAGATAATAAATTAATAAAAGCGCGGCTTATGAAACATGTTGTTTTTTCTCCCGACTTTTATTTTCAATCGTTCCAATGTTATTTTATCTGCCTTCAAAAAACACGATAAGTGGGCCTTGAATCATCAATGATTTATGATCCTCATTCGGTACTTCGAAGCAGTGACGAGTATGTTAATATTAGCAGTAGGGGATGGTGGGGAGTTGCAAACCACATCGATATTCTTGATAAAATTGTTTAAGCTACTGTCATTTATCATAACATGTGTTGATTATTTTTTACATATTTTACAATTCCCCATAATAAACAAGAGTGCCTTTTTCATACCTTTCATGCGGTCCTCATTTTTCAGAGACGATTTTAAATTTTCTAATATCAAATGATAGATGGTGCTAAATAGTTCGTGTGTTATCAGACATCTACTACCTGCACTAGTGTCAACATTGAGAATCTGCCGATGTCAGTAGTACCTACCGATGTACCTACCTCTCCCTTACAATAAAAGCCGCGATGCGAATCCACGAATGCATGCCGCAAAAAAAAAACCTATTAATATATCAAGCTGCTACCGGCACCACTTAATCCAGATTAATCGTTTGATCTGAAGTAGCTGCGTTACGATAAGTATATTTAACGCTTTGTATACAATTCGATTTATATATCTACTGTTATTGTTTACGATCATAAATATCGAAAATTCAAAGGGATCCCGTTGAGTGATTTTGTACCGCTTACCAGATACTGGTTTCGTCTATTCGCATTTGGCTGGAGAAGAAATATTTTCACGCGTGTAGAGACCAATACAAAGGTGAATGACAGCCTTGTATCTGATCTGATAATCTATTTCGCTAGATTTTCCTGCAAAAGCAGTCATGGTCGCGTTTCAAAAACTAAGAAAAAGGAAAGACGCTATGACGAGCGATGGCGCCAACTGTTCCGGTTGCGACCATTTATTCTTTGCGAAGAGTTTTCCCAAGCATGCCAAGTATTGGAGGGTGTAAATGATGAAAGGTAGAAACAGATTCTATATCTTCCTTGTTTGAATTGAATTTCTATATTGGATTCGTATCAGGATAGGCGGAATTTTCAGAAGAACGGTAGAAATGCTCACACATGTCGTAATAGTTTTCAATTTAATCGAAGTTCAGTCGCGCATCTTGATAGCTCCTAATTTACCTGCCGTTTTTCAACAGCAACAGTCTTTCTCAAGACTACCTATAGTAAATAATAAACATAACTATTATTATTATGCAATTAATGCATCTCAGTAAGTTCTACAATTCTTTCCGTGACTCCATTGAATTATCTCTTTTTGTTTCGGCACAAAATCATTTTATAACTTTGTTTCATATGCAAATACAACGATTTCGAAACCACTGCATTTGTGGTGATACCATGCTGTGTTAACTATGAAATAGCAGCGAAATGAAAAGCGATAGGGAAAAAGTATCAATTAACAAGTTATAGAGAATGTTAAGGTGGATCAAATAAATAATAGTACCGATAAATTTTGTTGATTTATAATTAGAATGGTTACGAAACTGCCCAAAAATGCAAATTTTGAGTTATTTTACTAGTAAAAAGTCGTTTTGTATACTTAAATAAAAGATATTTGTGCATACATCGATTTCCAATGAAATGTTTGAAATATCGATATAAAGCATATTTTGTAGATAAGAGTCTTTTAAACACTTGCAAGTCGATTACAGGAAACTTTAGTAATGAAATGGGTCCCGGGTACCCACAAAAATGAAATACCAATAACTACGGTAATTTATAACCGATTTTGATACTTTTTTGGTGTTTTGGGTTCGAGAACTATTCCAATTTTAGAATTGGTAAAATGCGTCGGGTTACTTCATTCGGTTCCCGAAAACATGTTCCAGTGCTGGGATACTATTTGTGAATTTCAATGGAATACTAGCAATATGGGTATCAAAATTCTTGGAATTGAATCAGCAGGCTATATTGCGTGGTTTTGGAACCATTTGTTGATTTGACCCCGAAACGGACATTCCGGAGCAGGTTCGCGTGGGGCCGTGAGTGGCCATTCCATTCCAATTTCATTTTTCAAACTGCCATAGAGTTCCGTAACAACAAATAACAGACTTCCGAGACAATTTGAAGAGTTTTGATACTCATATTGCTAGGACGTTATTAAAATTTACAAATAATTCCCTAGTACTGGAACAAGTCTCCGGAAAAATTCGGATTACCAAGAACCAGATTCATTCATCCGGTTCAGCTTTACAGAATCAAAAAGTGGACGAGTTCTTGAATCCAAAACATCTAAAAGTGTCCAAATCGGTTAAAGGAAGCCATAGTAATAAGCATTTCAAATTGTGGGTACCCGGGAACCCACGTTGGCCTGTCAAAGGTGTTTTTTTTGTTGGACACAGTTAATCATGAACCAAACAGGGGCGTCAGTGAAGAGAAATTGAACCTAATTATTAAACACAGGATTTTTGTTCATGATCCTGATTTTCGTACCGTAAAAACGTGACTGTAGAAGAATTCATGACACTTTATTCACGATTTTGGAAACAATTTTTTTTGTGTACTGGGGCTACCTCAATGGTCAGAAGCAAAACAAAAACAAAAAATATTTTCCAAATTTTACGCTCATAACATTGAACAATTCAAAAAGGAAAAACCTGTTTTAATCCACCTAGCAGTGCAATTGTTCTTTTCTCATTTATCCCAACTATGATTTAATGGCTGGTTATGTTCAATATAACATTGTGGAAATGTCCATTACATTCTTATTACACTTGATGAGCATATATAAGTGCACGACTGTCACGAACCTGATGAGCAACATGTCGATACTGACACACTTGAAACAAACAAAAATATAATATTTATATAGTTTAATCAGCGTGAGTTCAATGTTGTCTTCGTGTTAACTTCATGGTAAGGAAGGGAAAGGATATATTCAGTGGTAGGGGGAGGATGCGTCGGGAATCATCTAACTTATTTTAGTATACGGGGTGAATGAAGGGAATGCATGTGGTAGGTTGGCCTGAGGGGTGGGGTGAGGAAGGAGGGAGGGGTTGAGAGGTAGGAGGTAGAAGGAAGGTTTAATACCGAACTTCATATTATACCTTCCATTTGAGACTACGTTATTGAAATTTGGTTCAGTCATCACCGAAGTGGCTTTAGATTTGGAATTTGCCAGGCACCCAGGGACTTCCGGAATTATCGATAGTGGACAGTATATTCCAATTATCTATGATTCGCCATCAGTGATCGAAGCCTGCAAATCGAAGTAATTTGATGTTCATTTCAGAGAAATTTTAAACCTATGAGGTATTACGATTGTACCGGTTTATATGAGAAATCCATTTGTGGCCACAATAACCAACCTATAACTCCGTAACCAAAAGTCAGAACTGAATAAAATTCAATAGCAGTCAATGGGAGTATTATATCTTTCATTTGAATTCAAGTTTGTAAACATCGGTTAAGAGTTTGCTAGAAAATAGGTGTCACATTAGCTCGGGAACTTGGCGATTTTCCAGGGGCATCAAGATCCGTCATAGGTGACCAATGTGTTCAAAGCTACTTTAATTGGTCATTAGTGATCTAGACCCGTAAATCCAAGTAATGTTGAACGTATTTTAACATGTATTACATCATTCCGACATCATCTGTTTACCAGTTTATATGGGAATTTGCTGTGCGACCACACTCTTCAACCCGTAACTCTGGAGCCAGAAATGCGATCAACTAAAATTCAATAGCGTTTTATGGGAGCGTTATACCGTTCATTTGAAACTGAGTTTATGCAAATCGGTTCAGCCATCTCTGAGAAAATTGAGTGACATTATGTGACCCACACATACATACACACATACATGCTTACTTACATACACACACAGACATTTATGCTACGCTCCACCAAGGTGGCCCATAGAACAGTTCAACCAGATGATCGACAGGCTCTCGTCATAACTAGGCCGGAAACCGATAGTTATAGCGAGAGACTTTAATGCTTGGGTAGTAGAGTGGAGCAGCCGCTGTACAAATAGCAGGGGCCAAGCACTACTGCAGGCGCTTGCGAAACTCGACGCTGTGTTAGCCAATAATGGCTCCGCTAGCACATTCCGTAGAAAGGGGGTGGAGGCATGGATTGACGTAACATTTGCCCCTGCCAAGAAACGGCAGATGCCCGGTATACTGGTGGAGTGCCGAGATTGCTGCTCTACGATCAGCCTGCCTCAGAGCTGGACGTAGGATGCAAAGAGCCCGCGCCGAGGATGCAAGAGAGAACCGCCGTGAAGTGTTTCGAGCTGCGAAATTGACCCTTAACAAGGCCATTAAAAGCAGCAAGAGAGCGTGTTTCGACAACCTGTGTGAGAGTGCCAACGCAAATCCGTGGGGTGACGCCTACAAAATCGTGATGGCCAAGACCAAAGGGGGCTCTTCATCCCCAGAACGGTCTCTGGACCGGTTGGCGACGATTATCGAAGTACTCTTCCCGCCTCGAGCCACAAGCCCCTGGCCACCTGCACTACGAGACAGCGCGGGCACGGCCGAAATGGTGGCTCCGGTGACGAATGAAGAACTACTCGCAGTGGCTAATTCCCTAGCAATGAACAAAGCTTCATAGCGAACCCAAACATATTCAGGCTAGCTATGCAGAGATGTCTTGACGAAAGCCGCTTCCCCGATAGATGGAAAGGCAGAAATTGGTGTTGTTGCCGAAGCCTGGGAAGCCGCCGGCGACCCATCGGCGTACAGATCAATCTTTCTGATCGACACGACTGGAAAATTGCTTGAGAGGATCATCCTCAACAGGCTAACCCCGTACGCAGAAGGTACGGACGGCCTGTCAAGCAACCAGTTTGGCTTTCGGAAGGATAAGTTCACGGTGGACGCTATCAACTCAGTGATAAAAACTGCCGAGATAGCGATCCAATGAAAAAGGTGAGGCATTCGATACTGTGCGTTAGTGACACTTGACGTGAAGAACGCATTCAACAGCGCAAGCTGGAATGCCATTGCGCTCTCGTTACACCGGCTTAGCCTACCGGTGGGTCTGTACCGGATCCTGGAAAGTTAATTCCAGAACCGTGTTCTGCTATACGAGACCGATGCCGGTCAGAAAAGGGTTCCTATTACCGCCGGAGTCCCGCAGGGCTCGATCCTAGGCCCGATGCTATGGAACTTCATGTATGACGGGGTTCTGAGACTGAAGTTCCCTCCTGGGGTCAAGATCGTCGGCTTAGTCGACGACGTAACCTTGAAGGTCTAGGGGAAGTCAATCCCTGAGGTAGAACTAACTGCAGAACACGCGATCAACACGGTGGAGGAATGGATGAGCGCGAGAAGCCTGGAGCTCGCTCAGCATAAGACGGAGGTAGTTATCGTCAATAACCGCAAGTCGGCACAACATGCAGTTATCCATGTGGGAGAAGTCGTGATCACCGGCAGCCATGTCGAAAATACATGCAAGAGGGCGTCGACGGCTGTTGCAGCATTATCGAGGATGATGTCCAACAGCTCAAAGGTGTGCGCCAGTAGAAGTCGGCAGGCATTGCCGTATCTATCCCGTCATGGTCAAGAGCACTGAGGGTAAACAATCACCTACGGAAATTGGAGAGCACCTACCGCGTGATGTGCCTCAGAGTGATATCTGCCTACCGCACGGTATCACACGATGCATCCTGCGTGATAGCGAGCATGATGCCAGTCGGGCTGGTCATCCGGCAAGATGAGGAGTGCTTCGAGCTACGTGGAAATAGGGAAGCCCGCGAGCGCACCAGGGTGATCTCGGTCGCCATATGGCAGCGTGAGTGGGATAACTCCTCGAAAGGTAGATGGACCCACCGGCTGATACCTAACATATCGAGCTGGGTGGGCAGACCCCATGGGGAAGTTCACTTCCATCTGACACAATTCCTGTCAGGCCATGGCTGTTTCCGATAGTACCTCCACAGGTTCGGGCACGCGGAGGTCCCCGTCTGCCCTGACTGCCTAGGTGTAGACGAAACTGCCGAACACATACTGTTCGTATGTCCTCGTTTCAATTTCGAAAGAAGAGCAATGCTCGACGTCTGCGGCTGGTACAGAACCCCTGATACTCTTATTCAGTGGATGTGTCAATTGGTGGAGAAGTGGAACGCAGTCTCGACTGCAACCCCTCAGATTGCCTGTAGGCTACTGGGAATTGGCGCTCCGAGCAACAGACGACGGGCACGACTAACTAGTGATTGGTTAGTTGGAGCGAAAAAGGCCGAGCGCTGAAAGGTGAGTGGATGGTCTGTTCATGCTGAGGCAGGTTTGGCGCAGCGACTGGCAACCGCGTAAGGGGTAAACCCAGCCACCCCGAAGCAAGGCAGAAGAGCGAGTGTATATACGCCTGTGGACTGCCTCATGCCAAGATGGGAGGGTCGTAGCGTAGTATGTTGGGACTTAGCTATCGATGCCTCGTGGCGTGGCAGAGGAGCGAAAGGGTGAGCATCTAAGTCAGTCTCACACGGTATGTTAAGGGTGAGCACAAAAGTCAGCCTCACATGGTATGTTAGAGGTGAGCACAAAAGTCAGCCTCGTAAGGTATGGAAACGGTGAGCACCCAAGTAAGCTTCACATGGTATGCCAGAAGTGGGCCCTAAGAAAAATGTCCCACTTGGGTTGCCAGGGGGAGTGACAGGGGTGTAATAGAGTGGTACGATTGAGAGTGAACCAGGTGATAGGGTGAGCATCCAAGTCAGCCTCACATAGTATGTTAGAGGTTAGCACAAAAGTAAGCCTAGCAAGGAATGAAAAAGGCGAGCACACAAGTCAGCCTCGCAAGGAACGAAAAAGGTGAGCACAAAAGTAAGCCTCATGTGGAATGTTAGAGAGTGAATCAAGGTATGACAGAGAGAGCACCCAAGTAAGCCTCATACAGGACGTATGAACACGTGAGCGAGAGTGAATGAGTACATCAAGTACAGCCATCCCCCCAGAAGTAATACCGAGAGGTAGTCCCTGGGGGGGAACAATGGCGGAGCCCAATGGAGTTTAGTCGGTATTAATGACTGCATCACCATGAGAGCCCGACACACCCCCAGTACACCCCGTGTGGTAGCTTGGCATCTACTAATGGCACATGTACTGGGTTAGTACGTAAATGTATTCTCCATTGTAAAAAAAACACACAGACATTTGGCGATCTCGACGAACTGAATCAAATGGGATATGAGACTCGGCCCTCCGGGCCTCGATTAGTACATCGATTTTTGGAATGATTGCATAGCCTTTCTTTATATGAGAAAGGCAAAAAGGTAGTTGTTTAGGCAGGATCTGGGTTTGCGACGAATTTGAAATTTCGGATTCACACACCGACAACAGACGGAAGTATCAACACTACTCTAAACTTTATTCAAGAAAGAAAACGTTTCATTCGCGATCTAGCTTCTGCTTTTGGGCTAACTTCAATCACCGACAACAGTGAAAACTGTCAGTAGTCTCGGAAAAACTACGGGTTTACCCCCTTTTGATGCTAGCCATTCATTTATTGGCCCAATTTCAAAACGATAGTTACATTTCATGCGCTTATGCCACCTCAATTTATTAAGCTTTGTAGTCCACCAAGTAAGATACATAAGTTTGAATAATTATTGTAAGGTTTCCATTGAATAATATTGCCATTGCCAAGAATTATTCTCAATTGAAGTGGAACTCTAGATGCGCAGAGCGAGAGTTTACCTAAATTAAAAAAAAGTCGTCGCTGTTAGAGACGAGAATCCCAAAACAAATGTATTTAGAAACCACAAATACAAGTCCGCGTACCCACCAAACTCAAACAACAAACAACTGATCATTCATTGTCACGCTAAAGCGATCCCAATGTGCACGATTTGCAGTTACCGTTCCGAGCAGAGGGATATTTTCCGGGAAATTTATGTTGCACAGCACAGAGTAAGTAGGACGCTGTCAGAATTCGTCTTTCACCCACCTACGGGATGCCCGCTCGCTTAATGTGCAACGCCATTACGACCGGCGGTAGTCCGTTTTGAGTTTACAAATCCAAAACAGCAAATTCGCAAAACATTTAAAATGACTCATTTACTTTTATCTATTATTTGCAGACGACCGACACTCTGCTCTGGTCTGGCAGTGGCACACGCTGAGTGAAATGTAATAACTGACCGTGCTTCCCCGTGCGAATCGGGACCGGAGCAAACCACTAACCATCCACCCACATACATAACATACATAGGTTGATAGTTAGATAGATACATATACATTCTGGTGACACGGGTGACAGTGAGAATTGGTCTGCAGCTGTGTCTTTCACAACGCTCGGTGCTCGGAGTTTTGCAACATTTGTCATCGTGGAGACTCTGGTCCAAGCGTGGTTCTTGGAATTGTATCCATGTGCCAGCAGCGGTGTAGAATTGATATTTTTAAAACAATTCGAGTGAATTATGTTGCCCTGGTGCGTGTTTGTTTTGCATAATTATTTTCCCCGCTGGAGTGTCCCTAGGATACATGCTGAATTGAACATGATTTGTCATGCGAGAAAACTAATCCGGGAAAGTGGTCAGTGAAATCGATTGCAAGTTAGTGCGTGCGAAATGTTTGACTTCGACAATCAACTTTAGGAAATACTGTGTATTGGACGCACAACAATAACAAAAATTCACCTCGATTGGGTAACAAATGAAACCGAATCAAGTATTTGGTGGAGAAGAAGGTAAACAGCGAAATTACAAGTGCAGTGAAGTGTTTTGTTTGAAGAAGTGCTATTACCGAAAGTGGCTTGTATAGCAACAATAACTGGAAGTGGAATAGCGCGCTAGTGCACACGACACGGGCGAAGAAAGACGATAAAGTCTTTCAATTTCACTTGAAAACAAAAGCTTTTGCTCGTCTTTGATGCGATTCATGGTCGGTAGATCAAGGGTTGAAGGTGCTTACTGAAACGTTCCGCTAACAGCAGCGCACCAAAGGACGGTGTGGGGGTCGTAAAAAAGAAAGCAGCCACAAAAATCACCACCGGTAAGATAAGTTCTATTTTAGTAGAGGAAAAAAGGTCGATTCGTAATTCAGACGAGTTTATTTGCGGTGCACCAAATAGCAGCTACTAGTGAATACGTCGGAAGATCCAGCCAGCCAGCCAACAAAAGCAGATTTTCGCGATAAAATCGAATCGCAGCCCTTGCAATGAATTCGGTGTCGGTTTGCGTGAACAGGATTCCATGCAAGGGTAATAAATAGAAGAGATTAAAGTGAGCTAGATTGCATTTCAATTGGTTTCGGTCATGGTTTACGGCTGATCGCTACCAGGGTGACTACTTAAAGGTGAGCAAATGCTTGTTACAGTATACGATAACAAAAATACTACATTAATACCGTAGAAGGCATCTTCAGATATTTTAACTGGTATGATGAGTTACACATATTCGAAGGTCATTGATTGAAAACCCACCACGCCTATAGAAGCGCTTCTTTTAAATATTCAATGAGGCGACCGAAAATGTCAAACGAAACAACCGCGCTTTTATTCAATGCAAGTTTTATGCGTTTTCGATTTTTCCTCAAAGCGCACATGCAACGACTAACAAAACGAATCAAAGTTAACCCTGACACAATGTAAGCAGAAAGATATTTGAAGTGCTTTTCCAACGTTTAAAACCATTTTGCAAGATATTTACTATGCGTGTGTCTTAACCTTCTAAATCCCACTGGCCCGTAGTGGTATCATGAGAAAAAGTTTTCTGCATATGGCCCAATCACCTCATGCAAACCACTTAGTCTCGGGATATAGTAGGTGTTAGCTCTACCGATTTTCCAATACCTATTTCAGAATGACAGGAGCAAAGCGGTACATACCGAGACCATTTTTCCCATCTGGAAGCCCTGCTCATTTATAATTCGAGTACTACAATCATACCAGCATTAAAATCGGACTTTCGATTCTTTACCATGCATATGTGTTCAAGAAATTGACGCGTATTTAGTGTTTATACAAAGTGAAGTGGTAAGCCACTTTTATAAGTAAAAGCATTTTTCGGTATATTTTCGACTGACGCGAGTGGTGACAGCTTGTGAAAATCGAATTCCGGCAAATGAAAAATAAAAAAACTTTTCCTCGCAATACGGGCCGTCGATTCCCGATGCAAGGATAATAAAAGTGCACAGAAAACATCTAGAAACAGAGTGTACATTCTAAAAATAGTGAAAAATGGTTTTTCAGAGAAAAAAAGTTCGATCCGAAAAGTGAAAAATACGGCAATAAGAAAAATTGGCATATTCGCATAATTGGCGTTTCACCAGCGACTAGCAACCACCAGGTGTCGCCCCAAAATTCTTCGCCCGAAAAATTGGTGGCAAACCAGTCGGTCGGTGCTCAGCTATTTCGTCCGCATCCCTTGTCACCTATTTTTTATTGGGTTTTTCATCGGTGGTGCTATCTTTGAAAATGAGCCGCCTTGGATATTCAACTGTTTTTTTACTTTCTTAGGTTTTGTAGAGGTTTTGATTCTTTTATATTCGGGATTGCAGATATTTCATCACGCGTAAATTTTGGGTGTTCGTTGATGTGATGGCACTGTAAGGGTACACGTATCTGCCGGTCGCAAACTTTTCTTTGGACTGAGCAAACTAATGTTTGTTTAGGGTTTGTTTTACCAACGGGGGAACTGATCCAAAGAGCATTCAATGTGCTTAGGGAAAACACATAGCCTCATTTGAGTGGAATGATGCATAAGGTTTGAGAATTGACAATTCGCAAGAGGGATTGGGGACCGGTTGGCAATTACCTTCAGTTATGTCAGCACGAAGAATAAGTGTTTGCTGTCATGTTCATTGCTTCGCTTTCAATTCTATCTTATGCACCCAAGCGAGTCTGAGTCAGTTGATGACACTTGGTCCTTGGACCGGCGACGACTGGGTGCTGTCAGCCTTCTGCAGATAGTGGCAGTGTGAGAGGGTGCGAACGGATCTAGCCGAGGAAGCAGTGCCGTAGAAATGAATAATTGTTCGGGGTCAGCTCCGATAAGGCTTTAAGTTGACTAGTAACGATGATCGCGGGTCGGTACGTACTGGGAATTCGCCGCGTCTGTTTTGGTGAATCTAGTTTCAAGTTCCGTTGTTGGTAACAGGCTCGTGCATCAGGTTGACGATCCTCTGTATTTCCCTTCAATGTTTGATTTAGTCGTTCGTATACGTGTATTTCACAAACAATCCGAAGTTAAAAATAGGAAATACTTTCGTTGATTTGTAACATCTCGAGCTATCATAACTCTTTTTCTGTATAACGTGTTATCACTCGGTAGTTTGCAACCCAAAAAATATATCGTAGAGAAGGTATAGCGAGGTTAGTCTAAATAATGTCGCAATAAATAGTGATCCGGCCCATTACGCAGATGGGATTGGCTTTTCTAGGCGGTACTCCCACGATCGGCTGTGTGGAGTTGAAATTGCTTTTGTTTGGAAAACATAGGATACTCTCGGTAGCTGGCTACCCAGAGTTTAAAAAGAACCAAAAATTAATCAAGATCTTCTTTTTCGAGCGATATTCTCGAAAAATAACTAAACAACTACCTAATAAACTATGATTTACAGGTCGCATCGCTTGCTTGGAGCGAATCCTAGACCATGTTCCCTTCCAAACCACCAACTCCGCGACACCTATGGAAGAGTCTGATGAACCTTCTGTATAAGATTCCTCATTTTATTCAAATCATCGCCGGGTAAAATCAGTACCGACACGATAGAAACCACGAAAAAATTCGTCGCGTGATTGAACATATTAAAAAATTTAAGCAGTGCTCCTTATAGCCGGCTATCCAGAGCTCAAGTTGCTTATTTTGCTAATCGTATTAATATAACAAATGATAAATTTCCCAAATTCTCGGCAGCCGGCTGCCCAGAGCAATTATTACATGATAACGCTATTAGCACACTTACTAACAACTATCCCCTTCCCGTGATACATGTGGAGATGCAGAGAATTCCTCGGTCTCTAGTAGCAACATGTATCGGACTAACATTCGTTTCTTTCCCAGAAGATCTGCATACGGACGTGGCCGGCGTCGGTATTGATCAGCATGCAGGGATCAGAATAGATTGTACAATGTGGCTCATCATGTTATTCCCAAGCATGTTGTTCCAATGAACATTTCGCAACCTAATTTGGTTTTGGTCAATAACGGAGTAGCAACTACGGGCGATCTCTTATGCTTATGCTCATAGTGTACTGTGACTTCATCGAATTTCGCTGAGCGAGGCCCATTCTAATTAGAATTATTTGTTTATCGTCCCTCTGATACTTAAGTATCGGCAAATCTTCGCGTTGGTTTGAAAATGCAGATTGAAGGCAAGTTTGGAGAATTAATATTAGTACAGAATGCGAAAAAACATGGCAAGTTTTATGACTCCTGTAATGCAATATTTGTTTCAGTGCAATAACCATGTAATTTTCTCTTCATGGAAAACTTAATTCAACACATGATAACTTGGCAATTTTACTAACTGCAACAAATTAAAACTGAAAAGGTGTGCTTACTATATAAGGAATGGCTAATTTAACACTCCTCCAACCGTGCCAGTTTTATTTACACGAACAACCATGCCTCAAAAAAAGTCGGTACAGCATTTTCAAATCGCTGTATCTCAGCAGTCGCTTGACCAATTTGGACAGTTTTGGTATCAATGGATTTTTTGGACTCTTTAGATTACTTTGAATTAGACTAAATTTAAATTTGACCACAATTGATCTTTTTACGACAAAAAAAGTCGGAGCAAGTACGACAAAATTTCCAATATTTGTGAAGAACTTAAAATCTAGCGCGATGACCTACGCATATTATTATGTTAAATTCTTTGGATTGATGTAGGCAACCAATTTCTAGCAAATTGTTCATAATTTCTTATGAAAGGAACTACAATATCTTCACAAAATTGCATACAATACAGAAAATGACAATTTTCGGAAATAATTCAAATTTCATAGCGATGACACGCATATATTATATTGTCAAAATGTTCGTATATATGCGAGTGACAATTTTCAAGAGCATTGTTCATAGATTTTAATTCCATGAACTACAAAATCTTCACAAAATCACGTATTTTACAGAACATTTCTTTATTTTCCATTGTAACTTTAAATTTTCACAATGAATATCGCATTTCATTATATCAAAATGTTCGCATTTATGTGTTAGACGTGTTTGCAGAACATTATTCATGGTTTTAAAATCACTGAACTACAATATCTTCACAAAATCACGTATTCCATAGAACATTTCTTTATTTTCCATTGTAACTTGAAATTTTCACAATAAATATCGCATTTTATGATGCTAAAATATTTGCATTTACGAAATAGACAAGTTTCGAGAAGATTGTTCATACGTTTTAATTCAATGAACTACAATATCTTCACAAAATCACGTATTTTACAGAACATTTCTTTATTTTCCATTGTAACTTGAAATTTTCACAATAATTATCTTATTTTATGATGCTTAAATATTCGCGTTTACGAAATAGACAAGTTTCTAGAACATTGTTTATAGTTTTCAATTCAATGAACTACAAAATCTTCAGAAAATCACGTATTTAAAGGGACCTTTTATATTTTCCTTTGTAACTTGAAATTTTCACAATGAATATCACATATTATAACGCTTAAATATTTGCATTTACGAAATAGACAAGTTTCGAGAACATGGTTATAGTTTTTAATTCAATGAACTACAATATCTTCACAAAATCACATATTTTACAAAACATTTCTTTATTTTGCAACTTGAAATTTTCAAATGAATATCGCATTTTATAATGCTAAAATATTCTCATGTATTCAGCAGACAAGTTTCGAGAACACTGTTTATAGTTTTTAATTCAATGAACTACAATATCTTCACAAAATCACCTATTTTACAGAACACTTGTTTATTTTCCATTGTAACTTTAAATTTTCACAATGAATAGTGCATTTTATAATGCCAAAATAGTCTCATGTATTAAGCAGAAAAATTTCGAGAACATTGTTCATAGGTTTTAATTCAATGAACTACAATATCTTAACAAAATCACATATTTTACAGAACATTTCTTTATTTTCTATTGTAACTTGAAGTTTTCTCAATGAATATCGCATTTTATAATGCTAAAATATTCTCATGTATTCAGTAGACAAGTTTTGAGAACATTGTTTATAGTTTTTAATTCAATGAACTACAATATCTTCACAAAATCACATATTTTACGGAATATTTTTTTATTTTTCATTGTAACTTGAAATTTTCACAATGAATATCGCATTTTATGATGCTAAAATAATCTTATTTACGAAACAGACAAGTTTCCAAAACATTGTTTGTAGTTTTAAATTCAATGAACTACAATATCTTCACAAATTCACATATTTTACGGAACATTTCTTTATTTTCCATTGTAACTTTAAACTTTCACAATAATTATCTCTTTTTATAATGCTAAAATATTCGCATTTACGAAATAGACAAGTTACGAGAAGATTGTTCATAGGTTTTAATTCAATGAACTACAATATCTTCACAAAATCACGTATTTTACAGAACATTTCATTATTTTGAAAACATTGTAGTTCAAATTAAATTAAATTCAATCAACAATGTTCTACAAACTTGGCTACCATATATGTACAAACATTTTGGTGTCGTAGCATTATTCATTGTAAAAATTTCAAGCTACCCATGAAAAAAATGTTCTGTAAAATACGTGATGTTGTGCAGATTGTGTATTTTATTGAATTCAAATATACGGACAATGTTCCACAAACTTGAGTATCACATAAATTCGAACATTTAGATATAAAAATGTTGCGATATTGATTAAATAAATTTCAAGTTACAATGGAGAAAAAAAAATTCTGTAAAAGACGTGATTTTGTAAAGATTGTGTAGTTCATTGAATTTAAAACTAAAAACAATGTTTTGGAAACTTGTCTGTTTCGTAAATAAGAACATTTTAGCATAAAAAATGCGATATTCATTGTGAAAATTTTAAGTTACAATAGAAAATAAAGAAATGTTCTCTAGGACATGTGAATGTGAACATTTTGTATTAGAGTTTGCAATGTTCCCTGTGAAAATTTAAAGTTACAATGAAAAATAAAGGAAAATTCTGTATAATACGCAAATATGTGAAGATATTGTAGTTAATTGAATAAAGAACTGAATAATATTCCAGGAACTTGTCCATCACATAAATTCGAACATTTTGATATCATATAGATGGCGTAAATTTCAAGTTGCAATGAAAAATAAAGAAATGTTCTGTGAAATACTCGATTTCCTGAAGATAATGTAGTTCATTGAAATAAAAACTATTATCAATGTTCTAGAAACTTGTCTACTTCATAAATGCGAAAATTTTAGCATCATAAAATTGTAAAAATTTCAAGTTAGAATGGAAAATAAAGAAATGTTCCGTAAAATACGTGATTTTGTGAAGATATTGTAGTTCATTGAATTAAAAACTATAAACAATGCTCTTAAAACTTGTCTATTTCGTAAATGCGAATATTTAAGCGTTATAATATGCGATATTCATTGTGAAAATTTCAAGTTACAAAGGAAAATATAAAAGGTCCCTTTAAATACGTGATTTTCTGAAGATTTTGTAGTTCATTGAATTAAAAACTATAAACAATGTTCTAGAAACTTGTCTATTTCGTAAACGCGAATATTTAAGCATCATAAAATGAGATAATTTTTGTAAAAATTTCAAGTTACAATGGAAAATACAGAAATGTTCTGTAAAATACGTGATTTTGTGAAGATATTGTTGTTCATTGAATTTAAAACTATAAACAATGTACCAAAAACTTGTCTATTTCGTACATGCAAATATTTTGGCGTCATAAAATGCGATATTTATTGTGAAAATTTCAAGTTACAATGGAAAATATAAAAATGTTCCGTAAAATACGTGATTTTGTGAAGATATTGTAGTTCATTGAATTAAAACGTATGAACAATCTTCTCGAAACTTGTCTATTTCGTAAATGCAAATATTTTAGCATCATAAAATGCGATATTTATTGTGAAAATTTCAAGTTACAATGGAAAATAAAGAAATGTTCTATGGAATACGTGATTTTGTGAAGCTATTGTAGTTCAGTGATTTTCAAACTATGAATAATGTTCTGAAAACACGTCTAACACATAAATGCGAACATTTTGATATAATGAAATGCGATATTCATTGTGATAATTTCAAGTTACAATGGAAAATAAAGAAATGTTCCGTAAAATACGTGATTTTGTGAAGATATTGTAGTTCATTGAATTAAAAACTATAAACAATGTTCTCGAGACTTGTCTACTGAATACATGAGAATCTTTTAGCATTATAAAATGCGATATTTATTGTCAAAATTTCAAGTTACAATGGATAATAAAGAAATGTTCTGTAAAATACGTGATTTTGTGAAGATTTTGTAGTTCATTGAATTAAAAACTATGAATTTGACATTTTGACAATATAATATATGCATGTCATCGCTATGGAATTTGAATTATTTCCGAAAATTGTCATTTTCTGTATTGTATGCAATTTCGTGAAGATATTGTAGTTCCTTTCATAAGAAATTATGAACAATCTGCTAGAAATTGGTTGCCTACATCAATCCAAAGAATTTAACATAATAATATGCGTAGGTCATCGCGCTAGATTTTATGTTCTTCGCAAATATTGAAAATTTCCGATTTTTGTAGTACTTGCTCCGACTTTTTTTGTCGTAAAAAGATCAATTGTGGTCAAATTTAAATTTAAACTAATTCAAAGTAATCTAAAGAGTCCAAAAAATCCATTGATACCAAAATTGTCCAAATTAGTCAAGCGACTGCTGAGATACAGCGAATACCGTACCGACTTTTTTTGAGGCATGGTGGTGGGAGTGTTAATCGAACATAAATAAAATAAAATAAATCTCGTCGAGAACTCATCCTGGGCCAGCGGATCACTGCAGGCCCGATGAGAGGGGGAGGCAGCCAGGGCAATTGCCCTGGGGCCCGGGTCGTATTAGGGGGCCCGAGTTTTTACCCGGAAGATAGGCGAACACGTCCGGTTTTCATAGAAGAGCAATAAAAAAGCAATAGTAATTTCTTTGTAATCATTCGCCCTATTAAATTGTTTTATGATAAAAGCGTAAAAAATGAAAATTTTATTTGATAGAGTACTTGTTAAAATAAATGTTCTCAAGGAAGTTGTCTACTTAGTGTACAAGTTTATAAAACTAGTTTTATTGCTTGAATCAACGGAATACACTACAAAATATTGAGAAGCCAATTCAAAGTATTTTCGTAGAAAGCGTCAAACAGAAATGCGAGGGCACGGACAAACCCATCCGTCCTCTTCTACGTTCGCCTCTTTGCTGATGGTGCCGGTTGTTGGCGTGGAGACAGTGGGCGTGATTGTTGCTGAGTGAATATTTGTTCCTGTCAGATCCGTAGATATTGGTTTTGTAGCCGTTTGTGGTTTGGCATAAGATAGCGGTATGCTGTTTACGGTTAGTAGGTGAGCTTTTCTTAGCTGCTTTTGCACGAAGTTTTCCGTGGTGCAGTGTCTTTTTATAGAATTCGCGCATAAGAATCTACCATGGTTGCATAACCAATATTGTCTGATGAAACGTCCCATTTTCCCAAGTCCCAAGTTAGGGACTCCCGGGAAAATGTGAAGTTACAGCTCTTATGTAATCCACTTCTCCGTGTCTTGACATACATTTGTTAATCACGATGTCAGGGGCGTGTGGAGATAATTCGTATAAGCACATCTCTCTAGAGCCCTGCGGAGATGATGTTGTTAACGTGGCAGCTGTCGTCTGCGAAACAAGCGACTGTGTTGATTGTTTGATATGGTGCATTTGCAGGGCGTTAACTTCTTCAAGATCTGTACATTTCGTAATTGTTTCACTCCCCGAGTAGCTGGTCTTACAGGACATTTCCAAAAACCAACAGCAACACAATTCGTCTGCGGTTGTTTTTGCCGTGTATCTATAGCGGAACGATTTTTAGTTTCTGCTCTGGGCGAGATGAGAAGGTAGACTGACCTTAATTAACCGGCGATTAAAATGGATGACGGAATATGCTCACCGTTAAAATAAAAACTATAAATCCCTCCGGGGGTTGGAAGTATTTTTCCTGCTATTGTATCACCTGCAGATCGTTCAGCATCCTTCCGGGGGTGCAGAATGCTCTGTTTTAATTGTTTTGTGTCGTTACCCAAGTAACCATAAGCTCTAATTTAAAACTCTAGCTAAGATGTAAGTTAGCATTTCCATTGTAAATATGTGTAAATGTTTGTGAAATAGCAATCTTCGCTCTACAATTTTGAACAAGGACGTTTTGTGTCCATATCTACACTAGTACATGTGAGTATACAAACCATCTCCCACCGATTAGCAGATTATTTAGAGAAACAATTATCTGCTTCTATTTATACATATTTCTATTACATCCATTGATGTAAACTTTTTTAAGCTCTGCAGATTGAAGGTTATAGCTCTATCGTACAACCACCGACCCACTACAAGAATACCTCATATATTTGAGGTCGCCTTCAATATCAATAGGTATTAGATTAATTAAATATTCTGCAAAAAATCACAAACACGCACATTATATCTCAATGCCTTTGAGCTTGAGCTTGTGCAACCACCCCTGGCTGCTACTCCGTTATCGATCGGGACTAGCCGAAGCTGCACAGGGAATCAGTAGATAATTAATGCCTGGGAGTAGCGAAACACATCTTTCAATGTGCAACTTCTGTAAATTCTAAAGTGTTTATTGATCAATACCGGCGCCGGCCAGGCCCGAACGTAGATCGCGAAAGTAAAGGAAAGGGATACTAGTCCGATACTTGCTTTTTCTAGAGGCCGTACACTCAAAACAAAAATCTCTTGCAATAATTGCAAGCGACAATCATTTGCAAATAATGTTAGCATCGCTTGCAATTTTGCAGTTAAAGCCGCTTGCAATTGTTGCAAGCATATAAAATCACTTCATCTCTCTCTATACGTACATACGTTTCTTCAACACCATGTTAAAGGATTACCACCACATTCACGTGCCTATGCTGGTTGGTATAGCAACGCACGGCGAGTTTTTATTTTCTGTCTACTTTTTATTCATTCCTCACTAACATCATCAAACGCAGTTTTGTGGTTTATTCATTACACACGAGACAGCATCAAATTGCGGATGTGACGATTGTACGAGTTTTAACGTGCTGTTCTCATGTGTAAGGATATATCAGTGCATATAGTTAGCGCTATGATGCGCAAGGACGTGAGTTCAAATCTGGCTGCGTGTTTTACTTTTTTTCATTAATCGTGAAATCATCCAATAGTTTATATATGAGTTTATCCACTTATTACTATCTGATAGTATGGTTGGGTGGATAAAGAATTGCTTAGCGATCTGTTTGTGCGGGGTACATTTTTCAATGCCAACAGTCTTTTTTCTAACTCATATTGGTCACCAATACACATACATCGTTAATACATAGGCAAAATTCGCATTTTCTGTTTCTTGTATTGCATGCAAGAAAGCTTCTTGCAATTTTCGCACATTACCAGAACGCTAGCAATTTTCGCTCGTATTTATTGCATTAATGTAAGCGAATCTTACCGGGTACGTTTTGGGTGTATATACTACTGTGCACTCCGCAAGTATCACGGGAGGATATTTGATAGTAAGTATAGAAGTTGTATTCTAATTCTTCGTTATCGACGCCAGAAAGGTGACTCCACTATCTGGACTAGATATCGATCCATCAATTCATGGACTGGAGACCGGCGGCTTTACTTCCCTTCTGAAGGAAGACGTCACCACAGATTTTTTCACCTCAGATAAATCTCAACGACCTCGGTTGGGATTGAACCCAGGCCAACTAGAATGGGTGGCGGTCACGCTTTCCACTCAATCACCGGCGCCGTTCAAATATACGAATCCGTTCCAATAGTTACCAAAACTCGTATGCCTTCATTTAATAATTGATGATGCAATAAACTTAAAATCAAAATTTAAATTCTGCGCGATTTTTCGAAAAAAAACAATTGCAAATACAATCCACAATAGACGTTTGTGTAATTTCAACCAAACATTTAGGTAGAGTTTGGATTAAACCAACTATACTTGCAAATCTTCTCATAGATCAGTGATCAAACGCGTATACCAAATTAAGACGAGGTTTTCGACTGCGGATCGAATCCCATTTCTATAGGCACTAAATCATCTATTTAATCAGTCGACATGCCAAACGAAAGAAGAGGTGCTTCTGAACTAGCTCTATTCTGGCACACTGTTTCGCCTTTTTTATCACTAAGTGTGCTTTAATGATCTCTATAGAACTATGAAGCCGTAAAGAATATGTTTAGTATGCAAATATAGAACATGTCTAAAGCCATTAAATAATGCTTCGTGGTCTCTTGGGTATATTCCTTATCCCTAACCTTACCACTGTCCCAATCCTTCCCATCAGGGAAATCATGAAAAGGCAAGGCACGAATCTCCAATCAACATGAGGAACGTACCATTTGAGCTAGATGCTACTTATTCCTGATTCCTGAGTACCAACAAATTGAAAAACTCGTAGCTATGGCAGTTTTACCCGATTCGGATACCACGGAATAAGAAGCTATCGAAATTCACATGTCTGGCACGCTATCTGTGGATGTGGCAATATGAGTCAACCGGAGACTAATAGAAACCACGGACTCACATACTGAACTAGAGAGCTTAGGTATAAAAGGGCCCGGCAGTAATACAAGCCTTGGGGCCCAACGCGGCTCTCGACGGCCCAGGGATCACGTGGATGCCCACTCGAAAATAACCGAAAGGGAAATTACCCACTCAAAAGTTTGGAACAAACCAAAACCTGCGTTTAACCACGTACGTGTCCTGCGCACAAAATGCATGCACCTGAAATTCTAGATTTTAAACATTTTTTTTAAATTTTGATAAAATTGTCATAGATTTACATTTAAAATTTCTTGAAAATATAGGATAAAAATTAGGATTTATTTGAAATTTTAAATTTTTTAAGAATTTAAGGGTTTAAGAGTGCGACCACACTGAAATTTCTCATGGTACCACTATGATATCAAATTCATGCAAAACTTTTTAAAATAGTTGCAAAATTAAAATTATCGATATTTGATCCAATCTCGAAAAAAAATTGAAAAAGATTGACTTTTTTGGATGTTCGCACATTTTTGCCCTTCTCATATAGAAAGGTAATGCAATCACTGAAAATCGTCAACCCAATTTTTTTCGACTAGCATAGGGTTTTTGGAGTTTAACAGGGGCGTAGCTAGGCGTGTACGGAGAAAGCCCCCCCCATTAAAACCCCTCTTAGATCACCCCTCAGACCACTACCCTATCCATCCCTCGTACACCCCCCCCCCCTCAACCACATCATCTTTAGACCACCACTATATCACAAGGTATACCAAATTACGCTGGGGAGTGTTTCATTCATAGGTTTTCACCCTCCTCACACACACACCCATGCATGAAAAAGTTGTTTGCAGGAAGACAACATTGAGCTTATACTGATTAGGCTATCTAAGAATGCTATTTTATTTTGTTTCAAGTGTGTCACCTTCGACACGTAACTCATCAGGTTCCTGGCTGGTGAGCCATTCCGTGTAGGTGTAAAGTGTAGTAAGCATGTAACAGACATTTCCACAATTATATTGATTATTAGATAACAGTTTCGAGAAATGAGAAAGACACAATTGCCTGGCAGGTTGGATTAAAACAGGGTTTTTTCTAAAGAACTATTATTTGATTAACAATTGAAACATGGAGAAACACTATTAGACTTTCTATAAGGAAGAATAAAAGGCACAAGAGGGACTAATTCCAACATCAGAGTAGCTGAGACCGTTTCACGGAAAGTGAAGCGAGGACAGATAATGACAGGAAAAAGAAAAATTTAGCTTGCAGATTGTTGGCAAACGGAAGGCAACTGTCAGGACAGCGTGCACCGAATAGCCCACTGGCTTCCTATAATCCGCTGAGAATGCTTTTGGAACTAGATTTTCAGGTAGCTGTTAGTATATCAACCACAGGAGAAAAGATAACTCACGGTAAAGAGGGATAAGTCTGTCTTCACCATGCGACATGTTCGTAGACTTGAGCGATTCGTAGTAATGCTGGCTAAGCTTGACTCCTGCCAGCAGAAGACAAAAGAATAGTCCATAAGATTTTAAGCCTGTTTATAATGACCCAGCCACTTCTAGTTTTCCTATCTGTATATTTCACCTCCTTGGTCTCGCTTGAGTAATATGGCTCTAAATTTATATTACTTTCCCTGCTCAGTAATCTCTAGCTTATTGAATGTCGTTAAAAAATAAAAAAAAAAGAATGTATGATGTTGTATATGTTTCACGGGATAATTCAAGACAAAAAACTTTATATCACGTTGTTAAATTTAGTTCATTTAATTCATTTTATACATTGTATTCATTTATTTATTTTATTCAATATCATTCATTTTGTTTCATTTTTTCGTCTCATATTATTAATTCATCCATTTCCACTTTATTAATTTTATTCATTTCGTTTCTCATTATTATTCTATTCATTTGATTCAATTCCACCATTGAATCCATTTCAATGTTTCTATTCATTTCGTTCATTTTATTAATTTTGTTAATAATTTATTCAGTTTATTCAACTTAGTCCTTTTTTCAATTTATGCATTTTAAGAATTTTATTCATTTCTTCATTTTATTCATTTTGTTCATACCATTTATTTTTCAGCTCATTCATTTTGTTTCGTTTAAGGGTTTCAACGTGAAAAAAAAACATTTTTTGTGAATTCTTTTAGAAATTTGGGTGAAGCGAGTTGATCAAAATTTTTATACATTATGATGTATCATTTCAATAACATTCTGTAATTTTTCCATACAAGCGAATCGATGACGAAGTTTTCGTAGAACGTCTCTGAAAAAAACATGATTTGCTGTGTTAACTGCCATTCAAAAACTACTTAATCGAATAATTTTAAAATTTGCATACACATTCTATGTTTAAAGTACCTAACCCCTACGTTGAGTTTCCGAGATAATTTTTTAGTTAGGGGTTTTTTACTCATTTGAAATAAAAATAGTCATTTTTCACGAAAAATTCCGCCATTTTATGAGAAAAAAACCCTTTAACTGAAAAATTTTCTCGAACCGTAGGGATTAGGTACTTTATACACAGAATATGTATGTACAGTTTTAAATAAAGCGGTTAAGTAGTTTTTGAATGGCAGTTATCACCGCAAATCCTGTTTTTTCCACAGATGTTCTACAAACAGCTTCGTCACCGAGTAGCTTGTCGATATTTTTGCATAGAAAAATTACAGAATGTCATTGAAAGGATACATAATAACGTACAAAAGTATTGATAAATTCGCTTCCCCCAAATTTCAAAAGAAATGTGCTTGATTGTAATTTGTTGACATTATGCATTAAAAATTCGATCGGTACTGATAATTCACCCCGATTGGATGAATGGAAACGTAAAACTACGCCGATGGCCCTACATATAGGCGATGTGTTAGTAAAGCTAGCTTTATGAAACGCAAGGCAGTACATTGAGCACGTATATTTTTTTCTCCACGCTAAATTGAATGCATTTCACGGTCCACCCGAACAAAACAACAAACGAGACTTGTTTGCTAAAGCAGCCTTTTCGACGACACTAAACCGACCTGAATAGCGTTGGCTTTATTACGCATCTCTGCACAAGAACGTGCCAGGATAACAATATTTCCATTTTTCACCGAAGCGCGTGTGTCTCTGGTGCCAACAACGATATGGGAAATGGAAAATTGAACCACTATCGATCGATTGACGTGCCGGGCAGCTGTAACGAGTTGTAGACACTCAGACAAAACGTACAGCGAAATTCATAAGACTTATCTTTTGATGCATGAAATGGTGACAAAACTATGCTTTCATCAGATTAGTTCGAGTTTTATGTTTATTTTAATATTAATTATTGCATACGTTATTCGTTTCAATTTCATGCAAGCATTTTATGATTTTTACTGAAGTTCACTATATTGTTTGTCTGAGTGTATGCTTCTTGAGCAAATCGATACCAATGTTTACATCCCAGTGGTAAAACTTCGTGACTAAGCCCTTTTGTTGTGGTGTCCTACGGGGGTGGTCTGCTGGTTTACTATTTTGCGGTTTCAAATGAACTCATTGTGACTGGTTGTTTTATGGTGAACTTCCCGCAGTCTGTTTTCAAGCTCCGAGTTATTCTGATACATAACTGGTGTTTGTAAATTTTAGCATGGGTGATTCAAATTATATCTGGTACAGCTGTGTTTTGATTCACACGGTGACGTTCCGAGTTGATTTTAAATTTAAATAACTGTTCTCTCAAATATTATATTACATAAATTTAAATAGCAACGATAGAGGGAAGACTAACCTAACAATACTTTGAAAGCCAATTTATCTATAATACGCAAACCCATAATAAGGAGATAGTCTACCAGCAGTGGCTTATGCTAATTTATTACACAACTTGACAGTATTCTCCGTTTTGCAATTTATACGCATTATAATGGACACAATATAACACTGCTCGCGATTCTGTGTTATTATGTTTCACAACCAGGACAGAAATGCATTTGCGGAATTTTATTTTCCACCAGTCAACTTCCACAGAATTGCATCACATACTGCGTTATATATAAATAGTTTTTATCTGTGCGATTTTGCAATGCAGGATACTTGTTATTCTCTGGTTAGATTGCATAAACACGTGATCAAACAGTGAGTTATAGAAACTAGTGTTGCAGCACCCTGCACACCATTTCCTGTTTCCGATACAAGGAAATCGGACTGCATGAATTTCCATGCAGTTCGGTTCCATGAATTTCAGTCAAAAGTATTAAAATTGGTTTAAATGGCTAATTAGTGTTTTGTTTTTAATAATATCTAGTCACTAAAATAATTTTTACAATCATTCATAAAATCTTAATCATTCTTTTTGTTTCATCACTAAAAATGATGGACCTCAAACCCATTACTGAGCTGTTGAAAAATAACGATCATAGAGAGATAAAATTGAAACATCACTCACGCATTGGTTTTACACAGGGCCGGTGAAAGAGGTTGAACCCAGATGTGGAATAAACGAGTGATGGTCAAGTTGGAGAAGGATGAGATGGGGTGGTGTCTAAGTTAGAAGCAAAATCAGAATAAAAGTCACTTCTTATACACGAAAAGTCATTTAATGTGTATTTTTTCAACAAAGCAAAAGTGGTAGTGCATTTAAAAGTTTTCACAACTGATTTCTAAAATACTTTTGTATTTTTTATGTATTTTTCGTCGGCCTCTGTTCGCACCGCACTGAGTGCCTTTCACCTACGTCAGAGAGGTGAATCATCCAATCATGCATCGGCGCCTTCGATGATCTTCTAAACGACAGATGATTCAAATAAAAGAAAAGAAGAACTGGTGTGGGACAGTTTTCAGGCGTCAAGTTTGCTATACCCTTTTTATAGATAGGACGTACTACTCCCTCCATTAAATTCCCCGGTAAAATCTCCTCCTTCCAGATCTTCAAAATCACCCAAAGGAGTTCTCTTGCCAATACCTCTCATCCATGTTTCAGCAGCTCACGTGGCAGTTAATCATGGTTTGCAGCGGATTTATCATTCCTCAACCGTCCGATCTTCTCATGCATCTTAGATAGATCTGGTGACGGTAATCTATCGTCAGCTGCGCACGTCTCCAGACTGATTCTTGCTATACTCTCGTTGCGTACTGCTTCGCTGTTTAGATGTTCGTCATAATACACCGATCGAATACCTCACAATCGGTCGTGAAAAGGTATTCGTTAGTGTTTCTGAACATGTCGGCTTGTGGCACATAGTTTTTATGCGAGCGACTTACCTTCTTATAAAATTTTTGTAACTCGGTACGGATGCTACATCACCCATTCGTTCTGTGACTCTCGGACCGATCGCTCTATCTTTCAAATCCATGCAGTGTATCGTTAAAAAGAGTAGTGTTCATCCGCCGCCAACGTTATCTTGCGCATTTTCCGCCTCATCGAAGTTTCAGTATTTTTTCCTTCCTTTTGTTTTTCTGCGAGTTTGCCGTTATTCGACCAGTGAAGCAGTGTTTTTCCTAGTAAGCTGTCTGGATACCGTTATATACACAAGTTATTATAAATAGAGTTCGACTGTGACGGTTTGATGTGATTTTTTATTTATTTTTGACGGCTTAGTCAGTCTTTATAGAATTAGTAGAACGTATTTTTATTTTTGTCCGACGTTTCGGTGCTGTTTAGCACCATCTTCAGGAAAAACTGGTTTTATTATGGTTATTAGTATGATGTTCGTAATTTAACATTTAACATAAACTTAAAACTAGATTAGCAGGCCACAGAACAAATGTGAACAAACTCGAACAACTCATTCAAACCAATGCAGACACACATCATTTTGAGGAGTTAAGAGGTAAAACTGCACTGATCGAACATTGTATAGACACAGAACACCGATTTGATTTTGATCACACAACGATAATAGATCGCACATTTCACACAGCTGCACTTCCTTATTTGGAAATGTGCCACATTTACAACACACCCAACACGGTAAACAGACGAGTAGATGTAGATGGCCTCCATACAGCGTACGCTGATATACTACATATGCTAAAACACACACACTAGAAAATAGCGTTACCTCGGGTAGTATATCCATTTCTTTCTCTCACTCAAAACAGCCAAAACACAACGTCAAACTTATCGATACTCATCGATACCTAAAATCATCCCGCCATTGCATACAGTATAGGGCGCTATCAGGCAAGCGAAATTAGATAGATTCAAATATAGAGCCAAATTCGAAAAACTTGTAAGAAACATTATAAAATTTAAACCAACCTGCAATTAACATAGAATTTATTAGATTTATACAGATGTACCACCAAACAACAAACCAGACAGTTAGCTTCAAAAAGCATTCAGACAAAGAACGAACTATTTTGTAAGTACAACAATATGTTAAATGTAAAATTACGAACATCATACTAATAACCATAATAAAACCAGTTTTCCCTGAAGATGGTACTAAACAGCACCGAAACGTCGGACAAAATCAAAATACGTTCTACTAATTCTATAAAGACTGACGACATACAGACTACTGATGGAATTCCAAAAATTTTGATACCCATATTGCCGGTATTTAACTATCGATAGGAGAGCTGTCTGTTTAGTTTCAGCTGGATTCATAGCGTTGGTCAATTTCTATTGTCGATTAAAGTCAACAACATTTGTTTGTCCATAACAATGGAAAAAAGCGAGTTTGGGGCTGTTATCAAACATCTCCATTTGAAAGGCTTAAACCGGAAAAAATCAAAGCCGCGTTGGATGCAGTTCATGGCACATTTGCACCTGTGTTTACGACGGTTTATAATTGGGTGCATGAGTTTAAACGTGGTATTCATCCACAAAAGATGAACATCGTTCATGACGCCCAGTTTAGGTGTCTACTCGTGAAATCATTTTGC
Organism: Topomyia yanbarensis; assembly: GCF_030247195.1. Classification (NCBI taxonomy): domain Eukaryota; kingdom Metazoa; phylum Arthropoda; class Insecta; order Diptera; family Culicidae; genus Topomyia; species Topomyia yanbarensis. The sequence continues at coordinate 367,799,419 of NC_080671.1, read as the reverse complement.
ATGAACAATAGTCTAGGGGGTGCCGCGTTTGTTCTCAGAAGAGAATAAGCTCAATCGTGTAGTGGTTATGTTGACGCTCTCCTATCGCAATCCAACCGGATCGACGCAGGGTCGATATGTTGTCACTGTGGACGAAACTTGGATACACTACTACACTCCAGAAACGAAGAAACGGGCTTGGCGGACAACGGTTCACTACCAAGGAGGACGTCATTGCTCAAACGAAGGAGTATTTTGCAGAACTTCCGAAATGCTATTCTTTGAACAGGATAAACATTTTGGAAAAACGTTTGTAAAATTGTGTAGAGCTGAATGGATATTGAGAAATAAAAAAAAATTAAAAAAAACTGTGTTTTTACATCTTTTTCTAAGGACTTGCTGAACGACCCTGGTACCAGCATGCACTGAACAATATACCTGTGTAACTTCCCCTGACATTAGTTCATCACAAGGTGAGATGGATGTCGAAACAATATCGGCTCCCCGACTCAAGGTTTTCCTATGCTCGTCCACCGGGTCTTACGTGATCTTGTTCCGGGCGAAAGACAAAAAGTGTTTGAATTTATTGTTTTTTTTACATTTTTATTAAAAATTCTGACGGATCGATATTCGACCGCGACAGAAATATCGCAAATACGCCCCGATAAGCTTCGGAATTTTGGGTATATGTACCATCAAATAGGGTTGAATATGTCGGGGTAGTCTCCGATCCGCTTGTTGCGCGGATCAGAATTGCGTGGATCTTCTGAAACCTGGGATTGGCTGTTTTAACCCTCAAAATGGCAAGCTAAAATTGTGACTCCAAGAAGCATCGCTCCTAAGACCCAATGCAATAAAAAGCCTACAGTACAGAACTTTTGATAAATTTGTTTCACGCAAAGTTCTAAAAAAAATCGAAAAAAGTGTTTTTTTCACGTTGAAACCTCTACCCCCGTTAAAGCATTTGATGCACGATCGTAGCGCTGGCTAGTGGCAAGTTGCTACTTCCTAGTGGCATTTCAAAACGACAGTTTTATTTCTTACACATATTGAAAACTTTACTTGTATGCCAGTTCTCAGTGCTTATAGTCGGCATAACACGAACTAATGGCAGATTATCCAAAATTCACTCAAGTTTTTTTTAAGCGGTTTTTTTTTTGCGCGATATTTTTTACGCAGTTTTTTTACACGGATTTTGAAATTTACGCGTTTTTCATTTACGCGGTTTTTGAAATTTACGCGGTTTTCATTTACGCGGATTTTGAAATTTACGCGGTTTTCATTTACGCGGATTTTGAAATTTACGCGGTTTTCATTTACGCGGTTTTCATTTACGCGGTCTGTATCCCCCGCGTAAAAAAACCTGAGTGTATAAGAGATGAGTACACCAACCAATAACACCCTACTTTGTATGCTATTTCTAAGCTCAAACTTACTACTTTTAAGCCTACTAGGTTAAGCTCTAATTATAACAGTTGGAATTAGAATAGTATAAGATAATTTTAGTAATTTTGTTGGGTTCGCTTTTATTTATAGCGAAGAAGATTGATTTACCACAACTTTCCTAGTACCAATTAAGAATATATGGTAGTTTTATAGCCACTTATAGAACTTAGATTGCACTTGTAACGTGCTATAAAACTTCACTTGTTACTTGAGGATCTTCGCTTCGCTCTTTCTACTGCTGCCGTAGCCCTGAACGTAGCACTAACGCAGCAACATCGAAATCGAGTGTACCTGGGGCGTAGTCAACACTCCGCTCCAGAATGCACGAGGGTCTACAGCGCATACGTCGAGCACAGCTAAAGATACTGCAGGTCGCTTGTTGGTTCCGCCAGTTGATGTCTGAACACTGACATGCCGTACACGTGCGTTTGGAGCCCGTTGTTTGCAATAACCTTACCCTTAGGTCAGCAGTTTCGGTCAAACTTTGGGTCGACGATTACCACAATGTCACCGACACCATTTGTTTTTGCTGGAGTAAATCACTTTGTTCTACGTGTGATCATGGGTAGATAGTCACGGATCCACTGCTTCCAGAATAACTTCGTTGTGATCAGCGATTGAGTTTTCTTCTGTGTACCGGACTATCACCGAAGTGAACCCACGAGCTCAGACCGTTTACTGACCCTAACAGAAAATGGTTGAGTGTTAGCACAGGTGATTCGTCGTTATTCAAGGGAATGTCGGTCAGTGGTCATCAAGTTGACAATGTTTTCTACCTCGATCAACGCGTTCTGATGTACTTAGATAATATGTAGTCTACTGGGTTGTAGCTTGCTTATAAATCCAGCTTCACGCTGCGGATCAGACTTCTCATGAGTCGGGCGAACACGAAAAAATTAAAGTCCACTACTGAGTACGACTTGAGGTAAATTTGCTAGCCAGATTTCCGATATCGAGCTACCGTCTGCTGAATCACCTTGCTTGTAGCTTGTAAGCTAGTTCAGCGATCGCTATAGATGACAGCCAATACTCCCCCCTAGCCATGATGTTTCGAATTGCTATTACGCAGTAGTCACCTTTTCTCCGAGTGTCGTCCAACGTTCGTGAATGTCAGCAATGATCAGCTGTTTGATGCGAAGGTTACGAGGAAGAATGACGAGTTTAACAAAATCGTGTACGACAGACAATCAGACTTTTGTTTGACCACGAACACGAGCATCTCCATTCTCGTCTAGGAAGGCGCAATGGGACAGAGGATGGCTCTTAATCATCTTCGTCCACTCCAATCATCTCTCATCATCTCTGACAGAGTGATGTGCAGCTAGCACGGTGATCTCATCGATATAGACTTCCTACTGCGCTTGGCGGAACAAGTTGTTCTTCGCTTTAGCTAGCTCTTGTTGCGCCAGCAGTCCAAAGACCGATGTTCTTGTCTCGTAGAGTGCTGCAAGTTGTCAACGTACCGGAGAATGAAAGCCGTCCATCTAGTGTATTTTTGCGGCCTTGTAACAGTATTGATTCTTGAATGAATAAGTAGATGTGGACTTGTTGGTTTGTTGTCGGTTTCTCGAAGCTAGGAATCGGAAGCAAGACATTTTCGTTTTGTCCAAGAACTTCTGGTACCCAGAACCAGCGACTATCCGGTGATAGGTTGGGAACACGTGTCCACTGCGTCCCTTCATCGGCAACGTTCGGCTTCGTCGGAAATCAACGCCACTCGCCGGTGGTCGGATCTCAGCCAGCATAACACGTCCTTCGAATCTGTACAGAAGTACCGCTTGCTAACCATGATGAACAGTGATGCCATTATCGCATCTGCCAATCGAGTAAAGCCGCTTGCAGCCCGGACTTCGGAATGGACAGGAATGACGCTACTCTCGTTTTCGCTCCTACCAACTAGCTTTCAATCGAGAGCCCCTCGCGAAATCGAAGTTAGACGACCGCCGTGATACCGTTCTCACTCGCATCCACAAATGTGTGCATTTCCACCTCCTCCTTAAAACTGTTGGCACACGAGGCGACAGGATACACGCCACAAAAAATATTCACTGTGGATTTTGTTCTATAAAAATCCAGTTAACAAATTTTCTATTGCCATTAGAGCTATGTTCTTCTATTAAAACCTGTTTTAATCCACCTAGCGGTGCAATTATACCTTTCTCAATCATGAACACGAGAATTTTTAGTTATATTTTTTAAAAGCTTTCAAATGCATACATTACAATTTTATTATACATGACTTGACAACTATATACAAGAAAACAAATCATTATTCGAGCCACGGTAATATTGAATTGAAAAAAGGAGCGAAATCGGTTAAGTCACAAAAAGTCGATTTTTATAAAAAAAAATTTCGAGATAACATAAAATTTCGACGTTTCATGCATTTTAAAGATGTTTGACATCAAAAATACGAATTCGATTTCTGAAATTTCATGGGGTCCCCCATTTGAAAAAAAATTTGAGATCCGGCTTACATGGGAATTTCATATGTGATCGGACGGTTTAGTCTATATTTCCGGAACCATATAAGCGATCCGTACAAAATTTTATAGAAATCTGTGGGGATATTATAGCTATCATTTGGGACTAAGTTTGTGAAAATCGGCTCAACCATTTCCGGGATGTGAGTTCGTTAATTTTGAAAGATGGTGGTTTTTCCCGGGCACTTCCGGAATCGTCTATGGTGGACAATGTAGTCAACGAAAGTTTGGTTGGCCGTCGGTGACCTAGAACTGCAAATTTAAATTGTTTGAGAGACATTTTACCTAAATTTTTACCTTTTTTGCTTTCATCGGAGTATCGGTTTGAATCGCAATTTGCTATGTGATCGCGCGCCTCAACCCGTGATTCCAGAACCGGAAGTCGGATCAGGATGAAATTTAATAGACATTTACGGGGGCGCAATACCGTTCATTTGAGACTAAGCTTGGTTGAATCGGTCTGGCCATCTCCGAGAAACCGATGAGACTGTTATTCTGAATTGGGATACTTCCGCCGGGGCTTCCGGAACCGATGATGGTGGCCAACGTGGCCAAAGAGACTTTGAATGGATGTTAATGACCTAATACTACAAATCGAAGCAGTTGTGGTCATATTTTGGAAAAATTTTCACCTTTATACATTCATTGCAGAATTCATTAAAATCGACATTTTCTGCGTGATCGTGCTCACCACCCTGTAATTCCGGAACCGGAAGTCGGATCCATTAGAAATTCAATAGCAGCCTATAGGAACGTTGCACCTTTCATTTGAGACTAAGTCTGTCAAAATCGGTTCAGCCATCTCTGAGAAAAATGAGTGACATTTTTGGTCACATACACACACAGATGCACATACACACACATACATACATACATACATACACTCATACATACACACGCACAGACATTTGCTGAACTCGACGAACTGAATCGAATGGTATATGTCACTCGGCCCTCCGGGCCTCCGTTAAAAAGTCGGTTTTCAGAGCAATTGCAATACCTTTCTATCGAGAAAGGCTAAACGTGATTTTGTGTTTTATTTGACCAGCCCTACATCCTTCAATTGATCTTTTTCAAAGCACATTCAATTTTTTTATTGTTTAGCACCGTGTTATCATTCATCAAAATACCATCAGATATACAAAGGTAATAATTCTCATTATGCTGATTGAAATATTTTTAGTGTCGAACTATTTGATCGAAAATTATTACTGGTATACGTGTCAAATATTGTGAAGTGTTAGAACGTTTATTTAGCACATTACAGGCTTTTGAATTTACACGGTGTACGGAATCAAATGACAAGAAACGGTTTGTCAAAATTCACCTATTCAACCGATCGTTTTTGAACATTTAGAAAATATAATAAAACATATTATTGTACTTCTTCCATTATGGTTTTTTTCTTCAATTTCATGCCCACATGTGCATGTACCTTCCTCACAACATTGCTAATACGACCTTGTACAACGTTTGGTCCAACCTGTTTTTGTAGAAGTTCATTTTTTCATCATTTCTGCCTCCGATTTAACTTCCTTTGAATGTTTCCGAAGTTTGTTCGCTTCATGATTGTTACACTTTTACAATTCAATGCTTTTTGCACTACTGATTCACACGTGCTCGTCTTGGGTAAATCCGGGAAAAAATGCGAAAACATTTCCCTTATAAATATCGAGAGCATTTTTATTGATCATAACAAGTCTTTTAGAAATGTGCAAAAGAAATTTTTTTGTATCAATTTATATCACATTTGAATTCATTTCCAAACATGGGAGTCATATTAACCCTCAAAGGCGCAAATAATTTTTTTTAATATTGTGAAAATTGTCTCATAGCTTCAATACATTACTGTGATAATTTTGAGATGTTTTTCGCAATGTTGTTTTAAAACAGTGTTATGTATTTAAGGGTTACCTATATTTTACACTATACGTGTTTTATTTAATCATTACAATAAGTGTAGAGATGCATTATTTATGTAGGGGAATGTGTTCGGTTGTCGGAACACTTTTGTTTTTGGCTCACAACATTACTCCAATTAAACAATATATGGGAATAAGCATACCAATAGAAAGCTAAAGGCCTTAGCTAATAACTTATCGTAGAATTTAATTTCATTTGTAAACTTAAAAAAGTTATTAACAATTTAGTAAAATGATAACTGTTTACCATTTTGAAAAATGTAGTCGGTTGTCGGCACCCTAAAAAATTTACTAAAAATGGAAAAATATGAATGATGATCATCACGATTCAAAGGGAAAAGGAAATTTATTCAGTTCAATACCCATCAAAGGCATTATGAACATCATTCTTCATCAGAACCACAATATGTGTATGTGAAAAACTAGTGCGAATATTACGCACTGCTAATGCACTGACGGATCGCATTCACTGCCATTGTGTTAGTTTCAGGCACTCCAGTTTTTTACCAAAGCTTCAGACAGATCAGATAGAAGTCAGTCAAAACGGGAGGGGGACCACAGACCCCGAGCCCCCCTCCCCCACCAAATTATCTGGTCGTGACAATCTGGTATATACGGTGCTACCTAGCGGTGAAAACACGACCAGGTGGGCTTTTTTCATGTAAATGTAAAACGCCAAATCGGAAGTCGCCTTCCTGGTTTTCAGAATGGTGCCAAAGATCGATCTCTGGTATCTATTCGTAAAGCCCGTTCCAAAATACCCATATTGATTACGTTATTGAGAGCATTTGCCACAAAAATTGGGTGCCGACAACCGATTTTAGTAACCTTTTCGAAAACTGATCAAAAGAAAACTTGTGGCGAACATTTCGGCGCCATCCAATGTTAAATCACAAAATAGAATAATTCACATCGTAAATATTCAATGCACATACTTCATTCTGTAACACTAAGCAAATTATCAAAAAAAACTTTTGAGTAGAGTTTCACTTATTCAAAAAATATATTGTTTGTAGAACAGAACATTCGAGTCTGCTTCAGCAATCGGCACAAAAAGATCGCGCTAATATATAACACAAATAATATTTATCAGAATGTCCATATCTGGTATCTGTCAAAAGCTACATATGCGTACCGACAACCGACCAGTGCCGGCAACCGACGACTTTCCCCTATAATATGGACAAGTTGCAAGTGATTTTTACAACAAAAATGGTTTTCTTCAAACCTAAATATCTTCAAGCATTGCAGTTCGATTTTCAATCTATCAATTCCATTTGAAAGATCAACGATGGGTTAGTTATGGAGAAGCAATAAATTTATTATTTTCTTAAAAGAGCTGTGTTTTTTTAAACAAAATTGTTCAATAATTTTCAGAAAGAAAACATAACAGCCCCAGGAGCGAAATTAACACTACCATTTAGTGAATTGTTCAAGTTTTGAAGTTCAGTGGGCCGAAGAAAAGCGATTCGAATTAAATGCTATTTTACATATTCGTAATAAGGGGAATTGCACTCGAGAAGTGCGCAAAGATTGTGAGAATTCTATAGGACGGCACAGTGGGCAGAATGCTACTTTCGACGCTCAAATCCTCTAGCGCCCTGGGTATGTATCCTGAAGCATTTGTGTCTTCGGAAAAGTATCTTGGATGAAAAAGAGGATGCAAAGAATAAGCACAGCCTTATGACTGAACTACAATTCGGAAAACTGCAGAAAGGACTAGACACAGCAATGATTTAAATAAGATTACTTTATAAATTACTTGATAAATTTATTCTCAGTTCGAAATATTATATTTGAATTCGAAAACAAGAAAATATTTGCATATATTTTAGTTTACTCAAAAATTCTCTAGCGAAGTAGGAACTATTTAACTTCAATTATATTTTTTTCCTCATTTCATTTGTCTGCAAAAGGCCCACCTTGCCCCACTTTTTTCTCTTCGTGGTTATAAAGTTAAAGCTACTAGTCACAAACAAAATTCCAGCTGCCGCCATCTGCTGCTTCGTGGGTTATTACAAATTTTGTGGAACATATTTTTTCAATATTTTTGATGAAAACAACCTTAAAATGTCATGATAACATTTATCACTCTTTTAAGCATTTTTATTATTGTATATTTTCGAAGATTTAGGAATAAAACATTTATTTCTAGATATATTTTTCATAAACAAATGTTAAAATTCATTTTCTCGAGTATTTTTTTAAATGTCATGTAGCGCCATCTACATAGGTTATAAAGTATAAATTTCTTCAGTACATGTGTTAGAAATATCAAAACAAACAACTTTGTCGAAGAAATTTTTTTGATAGAACCTCTCTATCAAAAGATAGAACTGATCTAGATCAGTTTCTACTTATCTAGATTAAAACCAAAGTTGTCAAAATAATGATCATTTCCATCTAAGATACTTTGCTAAAGACACTAATCCTCCAGGATATATACCCAGGGCGGTAGAGGTTTTGAGCGTCGAAAGCTTGCCCCACTGTACGACGTCTGAATTTGATAAAATCATGAATAAAATTGAATTTGCTTATTCTTTCTTTCATCTCATTTCATTTCACATATGATTAAAAATCCTTGAAACATTTTTGAAGTCGTAAATTGAAAATCCAAACTTTAAAACTTTAAACTTTCCGGTTTTGGCAACTGAAAAAAATAAAATTGTTGCCAAAAACGGAATCCTACTGTATTTAGTTTACTATTTATATTTTATTTCCAATAAATAAACAGAAGTGTAGAGTGAGAACGGCTCTGAATGTAGATAAAAGAAACTTTTAGTTCAATACATTATATTTTAATTCTCATGTGCTTTACTACACATAAAAGCATAAAAGCCCCATATGGATTTTTGTCGAAAGTGAGTTATCTGTTGATTGAATTCTGTATCACCACTGAATCACAAAGCACAAATAAAAAAAATATCGAAAAAAATACCAAAACATGGTTGTCCGATCCATAAGGCTCAATGAAAATGTAAATCTTGAACAGCGTTTTTCTCGGCTTGCTGTTTTTCAATATGGGACTCTTAGGCTGTTATGGGCAGTTTTAATGGTTTAATAAAAACATAAAAGGGAAACAATCATTGTTTAGCAACTGTTTCGCTGATTCCTCGAGAATTGTGGCTGCGGCAGTTGGGCCGTGGTATACTGACTGTGTGTTGCACTGGTTGAGCCGTCTGCGATGCAAAAAGCTGGGCCGTTTGCGATGAGAAGTGTGCAGGCCTTCCGGCAGCTTCTAATACTTCTCGGCCGGATGTCGACGTCGCGGGTCCACCCTATGTGCAGTACGCAGTTGGCACTAGCAGTTTTACTACTTTTGTCCTATATTTCTCAATTGCCCGCAATTTCTTTGGCACGAGTTGACCTCTTTGGCCTTGTACTGCTCCAGAATATTTTTCGAGTAATGGCTCGAGGCTACATCCAGCATCCTGAGATCTCGGGAGTGAAAATTTATGCTTTTTGAGACATTATGTAAAGCATTAGCAAAACGTGTATTTTTTCTACTTTCTCACTTCCTCAGAGACATCCAACTTATGACGAGCACACGGTTAGGTGGATTAAAAGTGCATTTTGTTTTAACTGTGTCAACATCGACATATTGCTCAATAGGTTCGTGGCAGTCCAGCGCTTGTGTTTCCCTATACAAGCGCTGGACTGCCACGAACCTGTTGAGTAATATGTCGATGTTGACACAGTTAAAACAAAATGCGCTTTTAATCCACCTAACCGTGTGCTCGTCATAAGTTCGATGTCTCTGAGGAAGTGAGAAAGTAGAAAAAATACACGATTTGCTAAAAAATGCATGATTTGGCAGGCAATCTGCTCGTGTGGAATTTGAAGAACCGCGGACCAGGTTTTCATTGTAAATCTCTAAAAAGGTTCTATGTAAATCTCTAAAAAAGTTTGCAATCGTTTAGAACTCGTTGGAAAGTAATGTGCAAAAGTATTGTGCGTGTTCATGATTTTTTGCAGAATTGTTAATTTACTTTTTCAAAAGTTATAAAAGTTTTTCAGTGATCTCCATCGCGGGGAGACTTGACCAAGGTGTGGGAACACTTGATCAAGAGAATTTTGAAATATCGGAACAAAAAATTATGTCATGATACATGCTGTAATCATTTTTTCCATATTTTCGGGATCCTTAGTACCAGTAAAACATGTAAAAGGATTGCATTTCATGAATTTTGATTTTTTTTTTTATACATTTCCTTTTTGGGATTCCCTGATTGCATGTTCACACGTCACGAAATTAGCCATATAACTGCTAATTTAGTTGAGTAGTACTATAAAGATATAGACTGGTGTTCAAGGTGGGATTTTTATAGCGTGATTGACATTAACAGTAGGTACCATAGAATAGTAAATACCAGGAATTTTGCATCTTTCTTCAGCTAGTTGTCACTTGGTCAAGTCTCCCCAACATTAGTTCTTACATTCAATGTCGTGTTTATTTTTTAAATAAGTATTCCAATATTCCGATTAATGTAAAATCATTTCACTACTTACTACATAGGGATTAACATAGTATATGAGTCCTATAAAAATATTAATTACTCTGATGGATATGTCCACACAAAATATGATAAAAAATAACATCATTTAAAGCAAATTCATGAATTACGGAAAATTTTCTATCGAGAAAGGATATTTCACTCCAAACTTTTAAAATTACCTGATGGGATCAAAAAAGCATAAAAATACTTTTTTAAAAAAATTTAGAAACCAAATAGAACACGTTATTGATAATTGTTGAGTCTCCTCATGTTCCCCTGTACGTGTCAAGTGTAATGAAAATGTAAATATTGAACATAATCAGCTATTGAATCATAGCATGGATAAATAAAAAAAGTACATTTGCACCGCTAGGTGGATTACAACAGGTTTTTGGTGCGCAGTTACCAACAAATATTGCAATCTTACTCTGAACAATACATCACTCAATGCATGAATCAGAAAACGTTTCAATTTTTTCAAAACATGTAGGTAGAGTTCTCAGTTTTAAATGCCGCATTAATTTTGGCAATTACTGTCTCACAACTGGCTTGGCTTCTGAAAAGTCGTAAAATTCAATAAAAGAAACCTCGTCGCGGTTTTGGTTGTAGCAGTACATTAGATTAAAGTCGTTAAAGTTATATGCAAACGGTCGAATTTCCTCTGGTTTATTGCATTGTGAAGAACGACGTAACCATGTAAAAAAAATACAATTTGTGAGATATAATTAAGATCATATCTATTTAAAATGGATCTTATTTATATATGTACTGTACTTTTCAAACTTCTTTCTTAAAATAAAGGTGATTTTTTTTAAAGATGTTATAAATCAAATCTTTCGAAAGTCATAATTCCACCGCACAAAGTACCCAGAACCAACTTTTCACTTAAAGCTGAGTTATTTTTATCATTTTTATATCGCTTTTGCGATCTCATCCGCTCAAGTTAACGCCGCACGAGCAGACTCCAAGACACCGTAGGTAGAAGACGTGGTTTACGATCTGATTCACCATCCATTTCACTCAGGACCATGTTTCATCCGCGGTGCCAACTATAGAGTGATATCGAATAGACCGGACAGAGAATTTAGAAGCAATCGCACATCTCATCGATCGTTCGCGTGAATGTCCAGCTAGTATCTACGTACTAGTTACCAGGTTATGTGCCGTCCCGCAGCCCAACGAGACAGCGATCTGAAAGAAGCTGAAAAATTAACATTTAAGTGGTGGTTGGCCTTGAAAATGGTTTCTATAGAGATTGAACCACTGTTCAAATGGTGCACTTTTGATTCACTTCGTATCTACTTTGCTGCGAGGGCTAGCGGAAAAACGAAGCGGGGGAAACCCGCACATGGTGTCTAGCCATCATCAGAACCGACGACCGACGACGAGGATCAGCAGTATGTGGAATAGATTGTGCCTCGTTCAGATGCATACAGAATCTGTAGAATGTTCTAGAGGCGGAGGTTTGAAATGGATCGTTTTACTGCGGTGAGCTGAACGATGGCGTGAAGAATGCGGTTTCCGTGGACAACGACCTTTTGATTGTAATTGCGAGTTCTTTTTGGTTGATATCAGCAGAATAGCTTCAGCTGTTCGGTGATATTGAACTAAGCAGTTTGCCGCCTGTTTATACTCTTTAGAATGACATATGCCAGGAGCGTTTTTAAATGGACATCACAGATTAGTGGAAAAGGGTGTAAGCAAAAACATTGTCCATAGAATTTATAATTAACGTAAACTTTGCATCGGGATCTAACAGGTGCAACTAGGTGAATGAAAACGATTCCAAGCATGATACAGTGTCCAGAATGCAAACGTACATATCATAATTATCAACCACCTCCTTCTTACTTTTACATGGTCCCATTAGGTGCGTAATGTTTACGAGTTCTCCGGTAAATGAAACTGAAAAATAATCCCCTTAACACTTTGGTGAGAGTCTTTAAACTTTCAAGTTGAGTGGCACTTTGCTTCGCTACCTCATAACTAGCAATAGATCGTATCGTGTTTCTTCCAGTGGAATTCTCATCTCTATTTAGAAGTGCTACTCGAATAAGTTGCTGACAAACACCGTTCAAAAATTTATTTTCATCTTCCTCAGATCTACAAATAAACTTTAAGTGCTTACGCTCGATCCATTCATAACTTGGAGGTGTACATTAGCAACACCTTGAGTGAAAACAAATTGTTCCAACAGGCCACAGTCCGACGATGGAGGCTGTCACTCGCAGTTGATTCACCTTTCTTTCTGGGTGTGTGGCGAGGGGTTTATCTTCCTCGACTGTACTAAACACGCCTCCACTCGTGACGCAAAGGAAACATTTGGCAGCGTGGCCTCTTTTCCGCACGATGATTGTACTCATTCATCAAGCTCGACTAGTTCATTGAATGCTTTTAGCGGCCTTTTGATGTTTTTGTGCTAATTACTTCTTGGAATATATTAGAATTCGCTGGACGGTTGGTCACGTGAAAACGACACCGAATATTGTTTATGAAAAAGTGTTTATGATAAAAATCTTATTAACTATTGGTGTAGACGAGCCGTTTTCATATACTCACATCAACAAGGCTATCTAAAAAATATACCGTACATTAACCTAAGAGATAAGATAAATTAAGGAATTGTCACCCTACTTTCAATTGTTTGTTGATTGCTAACTGGACAGAATCCACATTTCATTTCAGTTTCATAGCGATTTCAAACTAGGGACCAAAGCAACTTTTCATGGCCTACAATAATTAATCTAGTCAGCTTTAAAAAAGTCGACAAACATTTGAATTTTGGTCATTTTTTATTTCTTTTTTTTGACATGCCCCGAGACGCGAGCTTGACAACAATTAAATTATAAAAATACATTTTATGTGTGTCCATCTAATTTTTCACCTGCTTTCGTCCATATGTGTTTGTTTCCTCGTTATGTGGATTACAACCGTGAAACCGTCTTCATCGTTTCCTGTTTTAATATTGGTGTCGCTTCATACGTACTGGATGTAGTCATAGATAATTTAGATTTTGTTGATGGTTTAACAGGTGTAGGCGGTTGGACAACAATTTGTGAATCAATTGAAGATTGTTTGGTTTTATTGTTTTGGGTGATTTTTCCTTCGGCAATCCCATGTAAAGTTTCCAGTAGTGTACGGATTGCACCCAGTTCTTACGAAAGACTGATTGTAATAAGTACAAAGCTAGCTTTGATCACAGGTAGATCCAGATCATAGGGTCACGTAGAAAGAAAAGGGGCGCTTTAACCACATTCTATCCATTATCGTTACTGATTAGACTGCCCAAATAAATAATGAATTTTTGAAAACTTAATCAGCCCATCTCTGAGTCCATTCCTAGTTCCACCAGGAGTACTTGCACCAAATTTGAAGCAAATCGGACAAGTCTAGCTACCGAACCAACGGGCCTGAAATTTGTATGGAATTCTTCGACAATTTACATGGAGAAAACCCACTAACACGCATTTTCACCGCTAGGTAGCACTGTATACATCGTCTTATCATTGTAAGTGAAAATAAGAAAGATAATTTAATTCTCTACAACTTTGTCGAAGACTGTTAGTCAATCCGGATTTGATAAAAAAACTTATTGAACTTTTACGAAGCGATATCTGAGTCAGTTTTCCATGGGGTCTAGCAGTGCATGGTTGTGTATCAGTACTCGATACCCACAAACTATACATTTTGTGAAATAATGGTTAGATTTAGCTTAATAATACGTTCAGAAGAATTATAATAAATAATACGAGTCATGTTTTGGATAGAAAATTTTAGTTCCACATGTTACCGCATAGAGGGCGCCAACACTAACTTTTCAACGGAGAGATAGAAATTAGGTATCTTCTCCAGAGTTGTAGAACAGGCATTTTGCAGTAATCGTTCCGAACATCTCGATGCTCTATCGCTCTTCTACGAAAAGTTAGTGTTGGCGCCCTCTATTCGGTAACAAGTGGAACTAAAATTTTCTAACCAAAACATAACTCGTATTATGTACTACAATTTTTCTGAACGTACTATTGAGCTAAATCTAACCATTATTTCACAAAAATGTATAGTTCCTGGGAATCGAGTACTGATACACAACCATGCCCATGCAAAACTGACTCAGACATCACTTCGCTAAAAGTTTAATAACTTCTTTTAACAAAGCCGGATTGACTAGCAGTCTTCGATAAAGTTGTCGACAATAAAATTATCTTTCTTATTTTCACTTACAGTGATAATACGATGCATACAGTGCCACGTAGCGGCGAAAATGCGAGCTAGTGGGTTTTCCTCGTGTAAATTGTCGAAAAATGCCATACAATCTTCAGGCACGTTGGTCCGGTAGCTACACTTGTCCGATTTGCTTCAAATTTAGTGCAAGTGCTCCTGGTAGGACTAGGAATCGACTTAGAGGAGGGATGATGGAATTTTCAAAAATTATTTTTTTTTCTGGGCAGTCTAATGCAGCTTCGCTGAAATACAAGCTGTTTCCGCCTTCAAGTCGTTGTTCGAAATCCGTCCACGGTGACGTTCGGCGTGAAATAATGTAGTTACAAATGGCGGCCCAGTTTTTTCTCGACGGCATGTTGGTAGGTACTAATAGTAGTATATTTGGAATTTTTTCGAACAAAAAAGAGACGTAGAACACTTTTTTAATTTATTTTTTTATTAACAATTGCTTAAAAACCGATTGAATCCACCTATCAGTGAGATGAGGCATTTCTTACATATATCACTGTTGTATTATTCATTAGTTTGCCGAACACACGCAAAGTTGGAAAGCAACTAGATGTGAGATAAGCACAGTTTCGAGTCCTGTACGAATAACACTTCGAATAAACTGAATAAATTAAAGAAAAATAATAAAACAAATCAAAATTCAAAACAATCATGAAAGAAAAAAAAATAAAAAAGTGATTCATCATTTTCATCAAAAAATGATAAAATGGATAGAATGATTAGTATAAATCAAATTAATAAAATAAATCAAATTAGCTCAAACGAAAATTGGACAATATTAAAAAAGTTTTCATAACTTTTTTAATATTGACTAATTTTCGTTTGAGCTAATTTGATTTATTTTATTAATTTGATCTATACTAATCAATCAGAGTAAATTTAATTGTTTCAAGCGAACAAACTGTCATCCAATAATAAAAAGAACTGACTGAACCGAATTAATGAAATGAAGAAACTGAATAAAATATATAAACTGGGAAAAAATAAAAATAATGATTAAAATAAATAATAGGAATAAAACCAAAAAAAAATGAATTAATAAGATAAATAATATGAATAATATGGATAAAATTAACCCTTACATACCAAATATTTTTCTAGCACATATATGGTTCCAAAACCGTTTTTCTTAAAAGTATTACAATACAGAAACACAAAAAACCTGTTTTGATCAAGAAAGACGCTTATCTAGCAATGTGAAAAGCTGCTCAATTTTTACATACCGATCCTTAATACACATCTTTTGCAAAGTTCAATAGTTCGATTGGGCAGAAGAGATAGCAGTCTACATTGATAAAATTTATCATTTTTCAACAATATTTGAAGATAACGAAGATATATCAAAATATAATTTTTCACTGATAACTGAAAATGTCTCTGGCAGCACTGCTCTAGTGAAATCCAATCAGAACAATTGCAATAACTTCAGTTCTACGGATATTTCTTGTAACTATTAGCGCTCAAATAAACACTGATAGTCACAATTATTAGTTTTACTTTTTTGTGAGAAAATTTTCTCTAGCTTCAAATTTATAGCAGTTTGAAAACGTGGTTTTCCACAAATAACAGGGTATGCAGAGGGTTAATAAAATCAATAAAATGAATAGAATGGATAAAATAAACAAAATGAAGAAAGTGATAAAATGAATAAA
Source organism: Topomyia yanbarensis (assembly GCF_030247195.1). Lineage (NCBI taxonomy): Eukaryota > Metazoa > Arthropoda > Insecta > Diptera > Culicidae > Topomyia > Topomyia yanbarensis. The sequence continues at coordinate 367,783,214 of NC_080671.1, read as the reverse complement.
AATGATCTCTTTCTATATATTTTATTTTCTTTTTTTCATTTTGTTTGCTTTTAAACAATAAAATAATAGAAATGAAAAAATCAGTGATATTAAAAAGTAATAGAATTAATAGAATAATTTAATAGAATAAATAGAATAAATGTTTCCAATAAATGTCGCTCACGCGATGTTGGTCCAAGCGTGCCGTGGCGACCAGCGACTGTTTCGCCCGCACGTTGTTTTTGGCATGCCGGGTTACACAAAAAATCAAACATTTTAAAAACCTTATGCTTGCTCAAAATTTTTTTCTTGGAATTGAAAGCTGATGAAACATTTTACAATTTAAACGGTATGAATATCGCGCGAAAAAACCGATTAAAACTGCATTTGTTTGAAAAACTGTTTAAAAAATAATAGAAAAAGTTAACATTTATTAATCATTTTTTCGACATTTTCTAGACTAAACATTTTTTAAACCACCAGTAAAGTTTGATGCAATTCGAAATTAAACTTTGACTGTAAAAAATATTGCAATAAAAAGGTGTATAAATTTTCACTTAACAAATACTAATATAAACATTTCGAATTACGACAAAATATTTCACGAAGATGTTCGCGGGTATCTAAACAATAAAATTAAAACATGTTTTGCAAAATTCACCACTCCGTAAAAAATGGGGGACCACTTCAGAAATTTTTACTCATCAACTAAAAATTAAATAGCAGCTTATGGGAGCGTTATACCTTTTAGTTGAAACTAAGTTTGTGTAAATAGTTGAAACTATTACTAGTTTGTGTAAATCGAAAATTCAGCCATCTCTGAGAAAATTGTGTACACACACAGACATTTTCCGATCTCGACGAATTGAATGAACACTGCATATGACACTCGGCCCTCCGGGCCTCGGTTAAAAAGTCGATTTTTACAGTGAAAGGCTTTGCATTCTTTATATGAGAAAAGCAAAACCTGCCTTAATTCTGGTGGTGCAATTGTGTCTTTCTCATTTCGTTTAACTATGACTATTATAAGTGTATGAGGAGGACGAAAACCCACGAACGAACAACTCCATACCTGAAATTGTTATGCCTTGTGATATAGTGGTGGTATAAAGATGATAGAAGAATATATAATGAGGGGTGACCTAAGAGGGGTTTTAAGGAGGAGGGGGGGGGGGCGTTTATCAATGAAAGGGAGGGCCCTTTCCGTCCACTACTAGCTACGCCCCTGTAAACTCTAAAAACCCAAAATTTTGGCCTGGATTAACGTATGCGGAATAAAATTTGGACAAAATCCAAAAGGCAATTTTTTTGTAGAAAACTCTTTATTGAATGTTCTCTCTATATGAAAACATTTGCCAGCTTACTAACTTAATGTAGAAAAAAAATTGAGCCCATTCGAAAAGGTTTATGACAGTTTGCAGGATCTTTTTGCAAGGGAGTTGAAAATATTGATGTTGGCATATTCTTAATTTCTTTCCTAATTTTGACTATCATGTTATGTCGAAAATTATTGGCATATACTCTCTGCTTCAAATTATTCCACAAATCCTCATTTGGACGCAGTTTTGGTACATTTGGAGGGTTATCAGCCTTTTGTACAAAAAATATGCCATAATCCTCCAATGCGCCAAAACTTCTTTTTGGCATAAAAGCTAGGTGCCAGATTAGGCGTTCGCTACCATTTTGGTCACATGGTATCTCCTAGCGGGTCGAAATTAACACTGAATGTTGAAAATAAGTGTGCCTAGAGTATGACGTTTAGTATGGTGCCTTGCACAGGGTTGCATTTTTGTTTTAATGCTGGAAGCGTTGTCCAAATTTCATTCCGCATACGTTAGGTTGACGACTTTCAGAGAGATTGCATAACCTTTCTAGATGAGAAAGGCTAAAAAGTCAAACTATGTCAAATTTTTTTTCGAGAATATCGATAATTTTAATTTTGCATTCATTTTAAAAAGTTTTGAATCATTTTGATATCATAGTGGTACCAGTTTATATGGGAAATTTCTGTGCGGTCAAGCTCTTAAACCCGGAACCGGAATTTACATCCACACAAAATTCAGCCTTTGGGAAGGTTGTTTCTTTTATTTGAGACTAAATTTGATGTCGAGCCAACATTCTTTCATCATAGCGGCTGCTCGCAGTTGGACTTATTAATTACCAGTTGTAGTGATAAACTACTTCGTTTCAATCAAATTGGCTTTCCTGGACTCTCGCAACATGATCTCATCTTCGCTTCGCTGGATTTTGACGCCAACCCAGTTACCAGAGTTCACGAGTACCGGGACTACGTCAACTTCGATGTACAAGCTTTGCGGAACGCAATTCTTCCCCTTAATTGGGATTCTTTCTATAACATCCAAGACCCGAGTGAGCAGGTTAGCTTTTTCAACTCTAGTATAAAGCAAATTCATGATGATTATATTCCACTTCGTACGACTAAAAGCCGCATATCTTCCAATGTGTGGTTCAGTTGCGAAATTCGTAAAGCTATGGTGGAACGTGATTTGGCTTATAGAGACTGGCGTAAAGCACCAAGAGATTTCAAGGACCAAGCACGCCAGCGGTATAATGTTCTACGAAATAGAGCTAATACCATGATATCAAACGCTAAAGCACACTATATGAAGCATTTCCTGGATAGCCGAATCCCACCTAAAGTCCTTTGGAAACGCTTTAAATCGATCGGAGTGGGTAAAGGCGACTCGCAAGCCGCTTGTGGTTTCCACCCAGATGAAGTGAATCGCATGTTCCTTTCGAACTACATCAGCGATGAGCAGTACAGCAGTCCACGAAGAACATCTCCAAATTCACCATACAGTTTCTCTTTTCGAGCTGTGCAGTGTTGGGAAGTAGTCAACGCTATATCGTCGCTGTTGTGCTATCTTATGACAAACGCCATTTTGGGGTAAACTGAGTTAGATATGCCACATTACTTAACTAAATAATCTCTACAAAGTGGCGTTTACAGAATCTTGACATTCTGCTTGGTTATTGAGATATAGCTAGAAACGCGCTGAGAATTTTCTATTTTTTTGTTTCAAATGACTGTGTCTGGGGATTGGCTCAAATTACCTTGATGTATAAGATGTTTCTATATGTAAAACTATCTGAGAAATACAATGGCATAATCATTTTCAAAACAAAAATGCACGAATTGTGAGAAAAATGCAATTTAAGTTTTAAACTGGAAATATGTCATATTTGACAACACTGTAACCAAAAATAACTCATACTATGTTGCGTTTCGGCTTCGCCTCTTCAGAAACCGACACTAACGTATTGTCGGAATAGATTAGCGCCGGCTTGACGCAAATCCCTTAAAACTAAAACACACTATGTGTTTCAATCAAACGACTGATCAAACGTGATGTCCCGTTCGAGCAGAAGTTCTGTTTATGCCGATGAGACACAAGTGAAGCCGAAACTTGTCTTGGCTTAGCAGGCCTATGCGAAAGCACTATGCTATATTTCACCCTAAGGAGGAAAATTTGGTAAAAACCAAAATTTCTCACTAGGGTGAAGAGGCGAAGCCGAAACGCAACATAGTATGAAATAAGGATTTGTGCCCTCCTGTACAAAGACTGGTTCTTACCAACAAATTTTCACCCTAGTGAGAAATTTTGGTTTTTACCAAATTTTCCTCCTTAGGGTGAAATATAGCATAGTGCTTTCGCATAGGCCTGCTAAGCCAAGACAAGTTTCGGCTTCACTTGTGTCTCATCGGCATAAACAGAACTTCTGCTCGAACGGGACATCACGTTTGATCAGTCGTTTGATTGAAACACATAGTGTGTTTTAGTTTTAAGGGATTTGCGTCAAGCCGGCGCTAATCTATTCCGACAATACGTTAGTGTCGGTTTCTGAAGAGGCGAAGCCGAAACGCAACATAGTATGAAATAAGGATTTGTGCCCTCCTGTACAAAGACTGGTTCTTACCAACAAATTTTCACCCTAGTGAGAAATTTTGGTTTTTACCAAATTTTCCTCCTTAGGGTGAAATATAGCATAGTGCTTTCGCATAGGCCTGCTAAGCCAAGACAAGTTTCGGCTTCACTTGTGTCTCATCGGCATAAACAGAACTTCTGCTCGAACGGGACATCACGTTTGATCAGTCGTTTGATTGAAACACATAGTGTGTTTTAGTTTTAAGGGATTTGCGTCAAGCCGGCGCTAATCTATTCCGACAATACGTTAGTGTCGGTTTCTGAAGAGGCGAAGCCGAAACGCAACATAGTATGAAATAAGGATTTGTGCCCTCCTGTACAAAGACTGGTTCTTACCAACAAATTTTCACCCTAGTGAGAAATTTTGGTTTTTACCAAATTTTCCTCCTTAGGGTGAAATATAGCATAGTGCTTTCGCATAGGCCTGCTAAGCCAAGACAAGTTTCGGCTTCACTTGTGTCTCATCGGCATAAACAGAACTTCTGCTCGAACGGGACATCACGTTTGATCAGTCGTTTGATTGAAACACATAGTGTGTTTTAGTTTTAAGGGATTTGCGTCAAGCCGGCGCTAATCTATTCCGACAATACGTTAGTGTCGGTTTCTGAAGAGGCGAAGCCGAAACGCAACATAGTATGAAATAAGGATTTGTGCCCTCCTGTACAAAGACTGGTTCTTACCAACAAATTTTCACCCTAGTGAGAAATTTTGGTTTTTACCAAATTTTCCTCCTTAGGGTGAAATATAGCATAGTGCTTTCGCATAGGCCTGCTAAGCCAAGACAAGTTTCGGCTTCACTTGTGTCTCATCGGCATAAACAGAACTTCTGCTCGAACGGGACATCACGTTTGATCAGTCGTTTGATTGAAACACATAGTGTGTTTTAGTTTTAAGGGATTTGCGTCAAGCCGGCGCTAATCTATTCCGACAATACGTTAGTGTCGGTTTCTGAAGAGGCGAAGCCGAAACGCAACATAGTATGAAATAAGGATTTGTGCCCTCCTGTACAAAGACTGGTTCTTACCAACAAATTTTCACCCTAGTGAGAAATTTTGGTTTTTACCAAATTTTCCTCCTTAGGGTGAAATATAGCATAGTGCTTTCGCATAGGCCTGCTAAGCCAAGACAAGTTTCGGCTTCACTTGTGTCTCATCGGCATAAACAGAACTTCTGCTCGAACGGGACATCACGTTTGATCAGTCGTTTGATTGAAACACATAGTGTGTTTTAGTTTTAAGGGATTTGCGTCAAGCCGGCGCTAATCTATTCCGACAATACGTTAGTGTCGGTTTCTGAAGAGGCGAAGCCGAAACGCAACATAGTATGAAATAAGGATTTGTGCCCTCCTGTACAAAGACTGGTTCTTACCAACAAATTTTCACCCTAGTGAGAAATTTTGGTTTTTACCAAATTTTCCTCCTTAGGGTGAAATATAGCATAGTGCTTTCGCATAGGCCTGCTAAGCCAAGACAAGTTTCGGCTTCACTTGTGTCTCATCGGCATAAACAGAACTTCTGCTCGAACGGGACATCACGTTTGATCAGTCGTTTGATTGAAACACATAGTGTGTTTTAGTTTTAAGGGATTTGCGTCAAGCCGGCGCTAATCTATTCCGACAATACGTTAGTGTCGGTTTCTGAAGAGGCGAAGCCGAAACGCAACATAGTATGAAATAAGGATTTGTGCCCTCCTGTACAAAGACTGGTTCTTACCAACAAATTTTCACCCTAGTGAGAAATTTTGGTTTTTACCAAATTTTCCTCCTTAGGGTGAAATATAGCATAGTGCTTTCGCATAGGCCTGCTAAGCCAAGACAAGTTTCGGCTTCACTTGTGTCTCATCGGCATAAACAGAACTTCTGCTCGAACGGGACATCACGTTTGATCAGTCGTTTGATTGAAACACATAGTGTGTTTTAGTTTTAAGGGATTTGCGTCAAGCCGGCGCTAATCTATTCCGACAATACGTTAGTGTCGGTTTCTGAAGAGGCGAAGCCGAAACGCAACATAGTATGAAATAAGGATTTGTGCCCTCCTGTACAAAGACTGGTTCTTACCAACAAATTTTCACCCTAGTGAGAAATTTTGGTTTTTACCAAATTTTCCTCCTTAGGGTGAAATATAGCATAGTGCTTTCGCATAGGCCTGCTAAGCCAAGACAAGTTTCGGCTTCACTTGTGTCTCATCGGCATAAACAGAACTTCTGCTCGAACGGGACATCACGTTTGATCAGTCGTTTGATTGAAACACATAGTGTGTTTTAGTTTTAAGGGATTTGCGTCAAGCCGGCGCTAATCTATTCCGACAATACGTTAGTGTCGGTTTCTGAAGAGGCGAAGCCGAAACGCAACATAGTATGAAATAAGGATTTGTGCCCTCCTGTACAAAGACTGGTTCTTACCAACAAATTTTCACCCTAGTGAGAAATTTTGGTTTTTACCAAATTTTCCTCCTTAGGGTGAAATATAGCATAGTGCAAAAATAACTATTTTTTCTAGATTCCCTGACTCATTTCCTTCAAAATGCATCTCACCGATTGTTTATAGACCAACTGAAGCCAAAGTTATGAATAAAAGTTAATAATTGATGATTTTTTTCTATGGAAAATTTTTCAGGCACGGTTATGACACGCCATACAAATTTTGTCATCAATACACACCTATGACACGTGTGAGTGCGACTTTTGTTTACATTCATAGTGAAAACTCGCAACATAGTCAACTGATCCTCGTAATATTTGGGAAATGAATACAGAATAGAAAGAGGCATCAATTGTCTTCTTTGAATTGTTTATACCATTTATAAGTTTCAACATATTCAATATCAAACTTTAAACATCGTTTTTCTCGAAATGTGCAAAATGGCGCTTGTCATAAGATAGCACAACAGCGACGATATGCGATATCAAATCAAACGCGATTGGGCTCGATGGGCTGTCAATCAATTTTATAAAAATCATTCTTCCATTGGTTGTGCAGCAAATTACTCACATGTGCAACATGATCATCGAAACCTTAATATTTGCTGCGTGCTGGAAACATGCCAAGGTTTTGCCATTACGTAAGAAGCCGCATCTAAACGCGTTGTCAAACCTCAGACCGATCAGTATTCTATGCGCCCTGTCGAAGGCATTCGAGAAGGTACTTAAGCACAAATGTCGTCCTTCATCACTGAGAATAACCTGCTAACAGAATACCAAGCAGGTTTCCGGAAAGGTCAGAGCATCCAATCTGCGGCACTCCGTGTGCATGACGACTTAACGGCCACGTTTGACAAAAAAGGTATTGCAATATTGCTATTGCTTGATTTTTCGAAAGCTTTTGATACCATTCCCCATCGTAAACTTTGCTCTAAACTGAAAACGCAGTTCAACTTTTCCGTATCTGCTGTGAATCTATTGGAGTCTTATATGGAAGAACGAAGCCAAACAGTGTTCTGTGAGGACCAGGTATCTGAGATTGGGTATTCCCTTTCTGGTGTACCACAAGGTTCAGTGCTTGGACCTTTGCTATTCTGCTGCCACATCAACGACTTACCTTCTGCTCTCAAATATTGCTCGATTCAACTCTATGCGGATGATGTTCAATTGTATATTGGTCGCCATGATATTCTGGCGGACGAGCTCATCCGAATGGTGAATGAAGAACCAGCTATTCGTTAACCAGTCGAAAAGTAAAGCGTTGTTCGTGAAAGGTCGACGAAGACATTTATCTCGGAATGAACCACTACCACCAATTACCATGGATGGACAGCTTATACAATGGACGGATACAGCGAAAAATCTCGGGTTTATGTTTCAAGCAGATCTCGGATGGGACAGTCTAATAACCCAACAGTGCGGCAAAATATATGCAAGCCTTCGTACTCTGTATGGATGCACTTCCATCGCTCCTATCGACACACGCCTGAAACTGTTTAAGAGTCTGATCTTGCCCCATTTCCTTTTTGGGGACATACTATATGTCAACCTAAGTGCAAACGCCATGGATAGGATGCGCGTTGCATTGAATAGCTGTGTGCGGTTTGTATATGGTCTAAACCGCTATGCACATGTCACCCATTTGCAGAAGACCCTAATAGGATGCCCACTAGCTAACTTCTACGCATACCGTTCCTGCATGTTCATTCGAAAGCTGACCAAAATGCACTCCCCGCCACTACTCTTCCAGAAACAGTTGCCGTTTCAGGGACGTCGACGACAGAACCTGATTATTCCAGCCAACAGCACATTCACCTACTCCAATTCGCTGTTCGTTCGAGGTGTGGCAAATTGGAACACGTTGCCTGCTAAACTTAAACTTTCCACATCTGAAGTAGTTTTTAAGAGGGGCTGTCTATATTTATAATAACTTAGAGTATTAGTTAAACTATGTATGTAAACTCTTGACAAAATCGCAGGTAGCAAACAAAAAAGGATGTCCTTTACTCTACTAGACAAATAAACAAACAAATAAACAAACAAATCGGTCAAGCCATTTCTGAGAAAAATGAGTGACATTTTTGACACATACGCACACACACATACTCACACATTCAGACCGCCGGAGACCAGTTCAGTAGTACGCGATGTAGCACCGGGCTCGGGTCGTCGGGGCGCCAGCGAACCGGACGTCAAGCTTCACCGGAATCGCCGGACCGACCTCGACACTCTACCGGGTAGCTCGTGAGTAGGCTAGATCCACCGCCGGGGATTAGACCGAGTAGACCGCGTGGAATAGCCAGAAGTGGGTCGTTGGGGCGCCAGTAAACCGGAAGCTACGCTCTACCCGGAATCGCTGGATGGACCTCAGCATCTGCTGGCTGGCCGTTGTGTAGGCTAGGTCCACCGCCGGGGACTAGACCGAGTAGACGAGGCGGGGAGCTTAATGGCTTACATAAACGTACATCGGTATCGGGAGCGGTCTGCCGCCGGGGAATTCACGATAGGGCTGATTTGGCGCCGTGGACTACCCGACAGAATCGTGACGAAACGGGGAGCTAATTGGCTCACGAAACAAACACCGGTAACGAAAGAAATTCCGTTGTCGGGGAACTCTCATTTGGAGTAGGATAAGCGGTAAAGCTGGAAGATTTTAGTATAGCTAAATGGCTCAAGAAAGCGGGTATCGGTGTCGGGGGAAATTCCTCCGTCGGGGAACTATCGGTCGGAGTATGATGAATTCACCGTTGAGCACTATCCAAGCGAATCGTGATAAGGCCGGGAGTTGAATGACTCACGGAAACATGAGCTGAATGGCTCATAATGGATGGAGACAAGAATGGCGGCGTAATGGATGGAGACAAGAAGCAGGAGAGGAATCGAGAGTTAAATCAAAGCTCATAGGTCGTGCCACTCCATGAACCAAGCGAGGCTCCGAGATAGAGCAGCAGAAAGAGGTGCGACGAAAGCGCAACGACCCCCCCCCCCCACGAAGTAATACGATGACGTAGTTCCGTGGGGAAGAAGGGCGTAAAAAGTAAGGAATGTTTTTAGTGGTTAGGCACGAACGTGAGTAGTGAGTTCCGCACAGTGCTAATACACTACATGCCAGGCTTTTGAAGCTTATTAAACCTTACTATAAAAAAAGCATTCAGACCATAGCATAAAGCAACCTCACCCAACTGGAGTGCCAACCGGTACATTAGGATCGATACTAGTAAGATCCTAATAACATCATACTGGGTGCAGAACACGGATGCGAATAAGGATTTCATCGAAATGTATCCACGGACCGACAGCCACGCCATTCCATTATCCTAGTAAGGATGAGTGACACTTCCCCGAAACAGCGGCTAATGATACTGGTTGCCCCCCGTCTCAATAAAACTTTGGTAGGTATCCAAGTACATTGGAAACCCGGCACCTTACCTGGTGGAAGTAGGCTCAGTTGAAGGCTCCTGTCTTGCGCCGATCCGGCTCTGAACGCGGTATCCCATGTAGGACCACGTCAACCTTAGCATGCGACGTCACTGCTCGCAAAGGTAACCATAGGATCATGTGAGGCGACTACTTATTACGGGCGTAGATAGCGGCTTGGAGTTGGGACCCGAAAAGCATGCAAGAAGACAAAAACAACAAAAATAAGAACAATTCTAACGGAGCAACTGTGGTGAACCAGTTCGCCAAAGGTGGGCTAGCGAGGTCGCCGACCCAGCATAACGAACAAGTGCAACCGCAACAGCAGCAGCAGCGAGAGCAGCCTAGAGAGGCCATTCCGAGTACGAGCGGCGACAAACCAACTGGACGCCAAGGAAAGCTAGAATGTCAGGTGCGCACGCCTAAACCAAGCATTGCCCAAGAAGACCAGCAGTCTGAAGCGGGAGGAGGGGGAATGTGAGATCTTTAATTCAGGAAGCAGTGATCGAGTGCACGAATCTGGACGAGATCACAACGGAAGACGAAGTGAGAAGTGCGCTAATAGAGCAATGTATGTGCACATAGACAGCAGTGATACGCTTATCGTCAACCGCAGCCAGCAAGCTTATATCGACCGGTAAGATCAAAATCGGATGGTCGGTGTGCTCGTTGCGATTAATCTCTAGAGCCACTAAACAAATGGAGAGATGTCAGGTGTCTGGGATTCGGCCATCAGGCAAGAAACTGTAGAGGTCCGGACAGATCTGATATGTGCAGAAAATGTGGGGATAAACATTACCAGAGACTGCACGAAGCAACCGAAGTGCTTGCTCTGCACAAATGAGGGCCTTAAAGACCACATAACGGGGGGCTTCTTATGCCCAGAGTACAAAAAGGCGAAGGCAGGCCAATGATGATGGAGATAACCCAGCTTAACCCAAATCATTGTGACATTGCACAGCAACTGTTGTGGCAGTCAACAACAGAAACGAAGTGCGATGTTGCAATTATTGCAAAACCGTATCGTGTCCCTCCCGATAACGGTAACTGGGTGATGGATAGTGCAAGGATGGCGGCAATCCAAGTGATGGGCGGTTTCCCTGTTCAAGAGGTGGTGACTAGCACACACGAAGGTTTCGTGATCGCCTTGATCAACGGCGTATTCGTTTATAGCTGTTGTGCTCCTCCACGGTGGACACTAGAACAGTACAACCGGATTAACCGCATTAACCAACTCGTTCGTCAGGCGAACGCTGGTTGTTATAGCAGTAGATTTTAATGCTTGGGTCATGGAGTGGGGTAGAAGGCTGACCTGCGCAAGAGATTACAGCCTATTGGAAGTACTGACGAAGCTGGGCGCAAAGCTGTACAACGAAGGTTCCGCTAGCACATTCCGTAAAGACGGCCAGGAATCTATCATCGGCGTAGCATTCTAAGGCTGCTTGGGTTCCGGAAAGGGATATCGACGGTGAACGCTATCCGCCCAGTCATCGAGAGCGCTGACAAAGCGTCGAAGCAAAAAAGAAGGGGAAACCGCTACTGCGCACCATGGGCCACAAATCGATTTTTTTGGTCGAAAATCCAGAACCTATAAACCGTTAGTACTAGACTTTCAGTGTCTTTGGAACAAATTCTCTACAATAAGTGTTCTTCATTTTAGGGAAAACAAAATTAGGGTGGCCCTCTCGATTTTTGAAATAAAAAAATTATCTCCTGAATGAAAATAGATAGGAGAATATGACCTTCCAAAGAAATGTAGAGAAATCTTGAGTAACTTTGCTGAAGACGTCGAAACTCTATCTGCAACGGTTTTTATTTTACAGCGATTTCCCTTGTTCCGTTTAGGGTGGCTCTTAAAAATTCAGTTTTTTTAATATAACTTCTTTGAAGTTGTTTTCTCGTAAATGTCGACTTCAGACAAAAGTTAGCTCTTACAAATGCGCACATTTCTTCTTCAGAGACTAACTCATTAACTTTTATATAAACAGAGTTATTGACGATTCTATACTCAAAATTTGACATTTTCTAAGCTAAATAACTCCGAAGGTGGCAAAAAGTGGCAGTCAATGTTATGACCAACTGATAGTACTTCAAAAACACTACAAAATAAGGGGTACATGGTTTGTCTCCTAGCGACTGTTCATGTGAAATGTTTTCTTATAAACTCCCTCTGTTATAGAGAATGTATGCGGAATTCATCTAAATTCGTACTTAAAATATATATTAATCATATTCGCCGTTCTTATATACACTGTTACTAATCACTTACGTTTGCCCGGCGGGGGCAATTGGCTCCGGAAGAATTGCGGACTGTCTTCCCTAACTGCAGAACCAACCGAAAATATTTTGTGAAAAAGGCTCTGGCAGTAAAGATTTTAAACAAATATGTTCATACATGCATAATAAGACAAGGCCATTTTATTCATTTAATATTTTAATAAGAAATTTTGTTTTTTAGGAAGGAAAAGAATAAAAGGAAAAGATTTACACGCGCTTACGGTTTCTGTGCCATTACTTCCGGCCTCAAAATTCCTCCAATGTCGGTGGAGTAGCAAACGGCGTCTCCATCTGCTTGTCACGACGATTGCTCGATTTGGCGCAACATAAATCAAACCGCCCTCCAGCGGCAGCAGCTACAGCAGCAGAAATCTTTCCTCGAGGTTGGTCGCAGGATCGATTGTTTCGTCGTCGACGAAAGAAACCGGTCGGGCTAGGTCCACACCCGGATTGGGCCAACTGGTCGACTTTGTAAAGCTGGGGCCACCGTGCACACAATCGTACTCTCCCAGTGCAGGGTTGTCGGTCGGTCGGCTTCTGCTTTCACGTGTCACTTTTGTCACTGGAATGATTATTTTAATTTTAATATGCACACTTTATATTTCTTAACTTTTGTTACGAAAATGAGGCCTGATCCATCGCTTCCATCCGTATTTATCTTTATTGATGTCCTGAATGTGAAAGTCGGTGCCGAATGACAGGAGAATATCCGTTGCGTAGTGGGACTCAGGGAAATGTCAAAGAGTTAGGATTATGGCGTCAAGGGGTATGGGAACATTTTATAGCAAGTTCAAATTTGATTTTAAATTCAATAATAGGGTATATTCATAGTCTTAAGTAATTTAATATAAATTTAATTCATTTGTTTTAATTCATTTGCGTTTATTTAATGGGACAAATTCTGACACCATGTTGGAATAGGAAATGTTAATATTAGTGTTTAAGCTAGTTTAATACTATAAATAATTTTATGTTTAGCTAAGGAATAGAGGATAAGATTCATCAATAGATTTATTTACATGTGTTTTTAATCCAATTGTGCACGTATATATTGGAAGCAGTTAATGTAACCGGACTCGGAGGTTACAATCCTCCCGGAGTCGGGATAAAAAAAAAAGGTTTTTTTTAATGACTCATTGGCATGGGCCTACTTCCCCTAAAGTTTCCAATTAATTTGAAACAATGATTTTTCCGTAGCACGGAGCTCTTTTCTTCCAGATCATTATGGGATTCTTATGCGGTGAGACTCGCCATGCCGAAGCAATAATTGTTTTATAGATTAAGCAAAAAAAAAATAAGTAATAATATTTGTAATCTTTAATCTCGAAACAGATATAGAGATTGACCTTAACTATGGGCCTACTTCCCTCGGAGATACTAGTTAATTTGAAACAATGATTTTTCCCGTTAGGGAGCTCTTTTCTTCCAATTTATGTGAATCTCCAACGGTGAGACTCGCCATGCCTCAGCCTACTTTTGTGATTTTGGTCATATTTGGAAATGTGAATTAGCTATCTCAGGGTCCGTCAGAAAAAATAAGCATTTGCCATCCCCATGCTCTTCCAGAATAAAAAGTCAACAGCTGCCGCCCAGACAAAATAGGTTATGTAATTCGTAGAAGACAAGACAAAACTCTAATACCGTCTTTCTTCTATCCCGATACTGTCTAAAGCCATTCGCCAAAGACAAAAACAAATTTAATAACAATTGTTTCTCTTCCTTTCCTTCCCTTTACATACTCTCATTCATGTCTTTCACAATCATACTCTTTCTCATTCTTCCTCGATCAGTCTACCCACTAACCATTTGCATCGCTCATTCATACACTATCATTCATGCAAGCTTCCCTTCTGATTCATGATTTCCACTCACACACTTATGCACAAATATCTTAATAATTTCTAGGGCGCCCTAATTTATAAGTCAGGTTCAGTTTGTGGTTTCATGTTGCACAATCTGATAAATATATGGTACCGCTATTATCTGCTTTACCCTATTTCATTTGGAAGAAAACATAGAAAATATTCGAGGGTAAATTATACCAACTGGGTGTTTATGGGAATACTTTTGTATCACCCGTTAGGTCAACTGCTTGAGCTGTCAACGAGCTGAGATGTCAACAATCATATTTTCTTCAAAGCGTGAATCGAGGATGGTTGTTTATTTCACAGGTAAGCTGTTTAATCATGCATTAGAATTTAAGAATTATGTTTTATGTCCTTTTTTCCAGGGTATTTCTGACGGCTCTGTTTCGTGCATGCATCTTCAGCGCTCGATAATGTTGCCGCACGTTCGAAATCATTTTGGATACACTTACGGTGGTCACTCAGAAGTGCCAGCCAATGTTCCAAACTTGTGCAGTGGCTTGCTGCTTCGGCAAGTGCGGCACGTCGTTAATTATATAAATATTCGGCGATATGTTTATTTAGTTTTACCGATCTGGGACAAAATCGATGTGTTTTTAAAATATAAATAGTGTAAATGTGCGTGTTTTTATTCAACCTGGTTTTAAGTGGGCTGCTGGCCAGATCCCAAGATTTTTCCCAGCAAGATCTTCTAGTTCATAAGAACTGGTTCCTATTTTGGATAGAATTTTGCATGGAAGATATTGCTGCCCATATTTTGCGTTATAGTACTCTCCCGCGTTTGAAAGTTTCATGTTCCTTCTAAAGACTAATTGGCCGGCCGTAAATGCTTTGGCAAATTGCCGGTGCCGAAGATTATATTGTTTACGAGAAGATTCATGGGCTTTGGTCAGATTTTGGATGACCTTTTCGTAAATACTTGTGAACCTTTGTTTTCGTCTAGTTTCTCTCACTTCGTCGGCCAAAATTTGATCATGCCGGAAAAGGCGATGGTCTGAACCATCCTCCGATAATTCTTGACCGTGTGTTATGTAGTACGGTGTAAACCCTGTGGACGAGTGTATACTTGTGTTGAGTATAAGCTCAATTTCCGAGAGCTTAGTGTCCCACAAGCGTTGATCGTCTTTAACGTAGGTACGTATAGCGGCGTTTATAGTCCGGTTTACGCGCTCAACTGGGTTCGCTTGGGAATGGTACCTGGAGTTCAACCAATGGGTAATTCCGAAGCGATCCAGCATCGTCTTAAACTCTTTGGAGGTAAACGTACTGCCGTTGTCTGTAATGATAATTTCCGGGACAGAGTTCCGAAAGAACCACTGGTCTCGGAGCACATTACACATCAACGAGCTTTCAATTTTCCTCATGCTCACAACTTTCACAAGCCTGAAGTAAAAGCTGGTACACTTTGTGAGCGTAGTGCAATAATCTGGTCTTGCATCTACTCATCACATTTTGATCGTGCCGCTTAATCCCGCCACAAATTTCTTCGTATGTTTTTTTGCACGCTTCGATTGCTTCCCCCACATTAACAGATATCAGAGCATTGATTATTTTACCATCCTCCTTTTCTATTTTAAGGTGTTCACGCAAACTTCTTTTTCTTCGCGTGAAACTCGGGTCATCACGAATTACAATAGTGCGCATTGAAAGCTCAAACAAAAGTTCATCAGTGGTAAGATGGTCGACTCTCATCTCATGGTACCACCTTGACAGCAATTCAACAGCTTGGGTATAACTCAAACTCGAATCAGCCATTTTGGAATGGTCAAAGAAACAATTGATGTAGCAAATAAAACGTGTAAAAAAATAAAAAAAATTACGCTAAGCTTTGAAATTATTGAGTTTCGCTATCCTCTATAAACTACACTCCCCGCATGTCTAGGCTAAACAACTGAATCATCTCTAAACCTTCGAACACTGGGTAGGCGATATCTTGATCACTAAAGTAATTTTCATCATCCGGAATGAGAAAATATTCACACTTCTTTATATCACTCCAACCACAAAAGGTATAAATAAAAAATGATAGCAAATGAGAAATCTGTTTCATAAAAATTGAAATTAATTTAATTAATTGCAATTCCTCCCGGAGCTTACTTAAAAAGGTGTTCAAATTTGGCCAAAAATTGAAAACTTTTTTTTAAATTCATTTAACGTTGGGCGCCATTTGTTACTAATCACTTACGTTTGCCCGGCGGGGGCAATTGGCTCCGGAAGAATTGCGGACTGTCTTCCCTAACTGCAGAACCAACCGAAAATATTTTCGGTTGGTTCTGCAGTTAGGGAAGACAGTCCGCAATTCTTCCGGAGCCAATTGCCCCCGCCGGGCAAACGTAAGTGATTAGTAACAACACATATCCGGATCTCCGATGCAAATCAAATTTAATGGTACTCTCCAAACATGTTATTCTAAACTTGTTTCGTGGAGTGAAATTGTACATAAAACATGTGGTTTTCGGACAACGGTTTATAAAATGAATGTTTGGAGTATTTGCATGGCATAAGTTTTATTCGCATGGCAAAAAAGAAATTATTATCGTATTACAATATATTGAAAGCTCAGGTCAGGGGCGGCGAAACTTTTTACGCCCGAGTGGGTAGAAAGCATAGGATGAGGCGTACTTTAGTAATGATTTTTCCCTTTTCGCAATGCACACTCTTACATTACATTCACATTAAGTCACGTTCGTTTATGCAATTGGAATTGTGGTACATCGATGTTTTCAAATGTGTGTAGTGCGAGATACTTGCGTTGCACATCTAAATTTTTTGAAATGGTTCAAAATTTCGAGTGGGTAATTACCCACTCGGTTATTTTCGAGTGGGTAGTACTACCCATACTACCCATGCTTTCCGCCGGCCCTGGCTCAGATTTACCGTAAAGGAAGCATTAATGATTTATTTGTCTTTTATTAATTATATTACCTCCTCTGTTTCAGCTCACTGTAATTTGCTCTAATAGTTTCCCAAAATACAATTTTTGTCTTTGGAAGGAAACAAAAAAAAATTCCACGTGAATGTACGTTGGGGGACAAGCTATTCCCAAGTAACAATTGAAGTTTTATAGCACACTACAAGTGCAATATAAGTTTTATGAGTGGCTATAAAACAACCTTAAAACCTAATTTGTTACTAGGGTTCAGCTCTCATTATTAGTATTTTTTACTATTATCAAACGGATAGATTGGCAGCCTCCTACTTCGGAGTTATTTTCCATACGCGGCAAAAAAACTTTATCAATGATGTCAATATAAATTTCGTATTTTCGGAAGTGATTCGAGCTGTCAATTGTGGGTACTTTTCTGCTTCTAACAATAAGTACTTCTAATCCATTTCATAATAACTCGAGGAGATTATGTCGATGGATTAATTGATGCTAATAATGGGTCCTTTGTGAATTACTTCAAGCGAGATAACCTACATATTAAAAACGGAAGTTTAGACTACTAAGGATGGTGCAAATATGCGATAATTCAACAATTTCGACTGCTCTGGAAGATTCAGGGATTCTGTCAAGTGACAGTTTTTATGTTGATTTTAGGCTTTTAGGATAGAGATTCTATCAGGATTCTTAAACTTTTCACCGAGGGAAATAATGTAAAACTGGTGTTGTATAATATAAATTTTAAGTATTTTTCATTCTGGGATGATTTTCATTAATGGGTATTTTTTACGTATTTCGTTGTAAGTTTTCCACAAGAAACAATAGGTAAAACGTAACCAGGTTGACGTACAAGCTCTTTACCCATTAAGTGGGTTATTCCACTTTTATTCAAAATGGGCAGTTTTCTATGCATTAAAAGGTACTTTAATTTATCAGAGTAGAAATTGTTGAAACGCACAGAAAAAAATTTACCACTGAGAAAATCATTATAGGGACGATCCATAAATGATGTAGCATTTTTTTAGTGATTTTTAACACCCCCCTCCTCCATCGTAGCATTTCGTCACAAACCTCTAAATACCCCCGCTGGTAATTACGTAGCTTGACGGTAATTCTCCCACCCCCCCTTGTCCACGAAAAATATAAAAAAAAAATGAAAAACGATGTTAGTTAGTCCCCTTTAAAAAAGCTACGCAGCACGACATGACCCCCTACCCCTCTGTCGTCACACATAATCACAAAATACAATACTCCCCCTCCCCCATATAATGCTACGTCATTTATGGATGATCCCATATTAGCTTTTTAAACTAATAAGTTGGTCTCCAAAGAAAAAATAGGCACTTATCAGAACGAAATTTCGATTTTTTTGGAAAATTGACTTCAAAAGTATTTTATTGAAACACTATTTTTTAAAGGTCAAGCTAAACCAAATAATGGAAAATGCCGTAAAATAAATGCCTCTGACGATATTACTCCAACATGATTATATTTTAATTTTCAGTAGGTCTTTATACTTCTATTGTTATTATTCAGGAGAAATTATTTTCATTTCAAAAAGCAAGAAAACCACCCTGTTTTTTACACCGAAATGAAGCGCACTTATTGTGAAGAAATTCTTTTGAAGACACTGAATGTCTAGCACTTACGGGATATAAGAAGTGGATTTTCAACAAAAAATCGATTTTTGGCTCATGGAACAGAGGTAGTTTAAAAGCAAACATTTCACATGAACAGTCGCTAGGAGACAAACCATGTACCCCTTATTTTGTAGTGTTTTTAAAGTACTATCAGATGGTAATAACATTGATTGCCACTTTTTGCCACCTTCGGAGTTATTTAGCTTAGAAAATGTCAAATTTTGAGTATAGAATCGTCAATAACTCTGTTTATATAAAAGTTAATGAGTTAGTCTCTGAAGAAGAAATGTGCGCATTTGTAAGAGCTAACTTTTGTCTGAAGTCGACATTTACGAGAAATCAACTTCAAAGAAGTTATATTAAAAAAACTGAATTTTTAAGAGCCACCCTAAACGGAACAAGGGAAATCGCTGTAAAATAAAAACCGTTGAAGATAGAGTTTCGACGTCTTCAGCAAAGTTACTCAAAATTGATTTCTCTACATTTCTTTGGAAGGTCATATTCTCCTATCTTTTTTTATTCAGGAGATAATTTTTTTATTTCAAAAATAGAGAGGGCCACCCTAATTTTGTTTTCCCTAAAATGAAGAGCACTTATTGTAGAGAATTTGTTCCAAAGACATTGAAAGTCTAGTACTAACGGTTTATAAGTTCTGGATTTTCGACCAAAAAAATCGATTTGTGGCCCATGGTGCTGCGCCTTGGTTACGATCGACGTGAAGAACGCGTTCAACAGTGCTAGCTGGGGGGCCATCGCCGCAGCGCTACACAGGTTGCGGATTCCGGACTATCTGTGCAAGGTTCTGAAAAGTTACTTCCAGAACCGAGTACTGGTCTACGAAACAAACATCGGGAAGAGGTCGATTAGGGTCACGGCGGGAGTACCTTATGGCTCCATACTCGGCCCAACGCTTTGGAATGTAATGTACAACGGAGTGTTAATACTGGAACTGCCTAGTGAAGTTGAGATCGTCGGGTTTGCATACGATAGTCGGCGAGACCCTTGAGGAGGTAGAGAAGTTGACGGCAAAAACAATAGATATCGTGGAGACTTGGATGCCTGACGTCAAGTTGCAGCTAGCTCGCCACAAGACCGAGGTAGTGTTGATCAGCTACAGTAAAAAATCCAGCGTGTCGTGATCAGCATCGGGGGACAATCCATACCATCGAGGCGTGCGCTGAAGCACCTGGGTGTGATAGTCAACGATCGGTTAAATTGCAACAGGCATATCGACTATGTCTGTGAGAAGGTTGCGAGGACGCATTGGCAAGAATCATGCCGAATCACGGAGGAGCAAGACGCAGCACGAGACGTCTCCTGGCGGGTGACTCATCCTCAATACTGAGATATGGTGTACCGACCTGGGCTGCTGCGTTGAACTCAAAGCGGAACCGGACGAAGTTGACAAGCAAGTTTCGCCTAATGGCTATTCATGCAGCGAGTGCGTACAGAACAATGTCGTTGGAGGCGGTATGTGTAATTGCCGGGATGATTCCTATCTGCATCACTCTGACTGAGGACCTGATATGCTACCAACGGAGAAATGCACGAAATGCAAGGGGACTGGTTCGAGCGGACTCGTTGGCTAAGTGGCACTAAGAGTGGGACAATTCAAAGAAAGGAAGGTGAACTCACCGAGTCATCCCAAATGTGGGGTGGGTGCATAGGAAGCACGTAAAGGTGAACTTCCATTTGACGCAGTTTTTGTCCAGGCACGTTTGCTTCCGAAAGTACATGCATCGGTTTGGGCATGTTTCGTAACCCCTTTGCCCGAAGTGTGTCAACATACAAGAGACACCGGAGCACGTGGTTTTCGAATGTTCTAGGTTCGAAGAAGATCGTAGGGGAATGCCTGGTGTGACAGTTGATAATATCGTCGAAGAGATGTGACACGACGAGCATACCTGAGACGCTGTCAACAGAGGGGTTACGAGCATACTCTCCGAGTTGCAGAGAAAGTAACGAAGAAACCAACAAACTAGCGCCATCGGCTGGAGATCCACCGTGAAACCACAAATCGGGTTTCAGGAGAAATTTCGCCGCCGGGGAACCTTTCATCGGTGTAGACCAGGTCCACCGCCGGGAACCAATCGAGTAGTATGCGAGCCTGGGAACTTTCAGTCGGCGTCGGGTAGATCTCCGCCGGATAATATCCGAGTAGATTTCGATAAAGCTGGGAACTAAATGGCTCAAGGAAGCGAGTATCGGTGTTGGGAGAAAATTCCTCCGTCGGGGAACTATCGGTCATAGTAGGGTGAGTTCACCGTCGGGAACTATCCATGTAGATCGTGATAAGGCCTGGAGCTTAAGGACTCAAGGAAACAGGAGTTAAATGGTGCATGGAATCAGCATCTAACGGCTTAGGGGAACGAGAGCTAGAAAGGCGACGTAATAGATGGAGACAAGGAGCAAGACAAGAGTCGAGAGTTAAATCAAAGCTCAAAAGTCGAGCCATTTCATGAACCAAGTGAGGCTCCGAGATAGAGCAGAAGAAAGAGGCAATGCCGTGATGTAGTTCTGTGGGGAAGAAGGGTGAAAAAAGAGTAGGAGGGGGAGTAAGGAGTGTTTCTAATGATTAGGCACGAACGTAGGTCGTGAGTCCCATACAGTGCCAATACACGAATACATCGATCATCGGTATCGGGAGGAATCTATCGCTCAGTTTCGGGAGAAGCTCTCTCGCCGGAGAATTCTTCGCCGGAGTAGGCTAGATCCATTGTTGGGGACTAGACCGAGTAGTTTGTAAACCATTAAGGAACAGAATGACTCATCGGCGAAGTTGAGAGAAATTGAACGAGAGGGGAACCAAAGGACCTAAAAGAGTTGCGGTGCTAAATCGTACCGGACAGGGAGCCAAAGGGATCAAGAAGTTGTGTTGCTAAAACCAAAGAAGCATCGGTATTGGAGGAGCTTTCTTCGCCAAGGAATTCTCCACCGGCGTAAGCCAGATTCACCGCCGGGGACTAGAGTGAGTAGACTGCGACGAGACACCACCAGTCGCGGGTCGTCGGGCACCAGCGAACCGGATGTCCTGCTCCGCCGGAATCGTCAAACTGACCTTGACATCTGTCTGGTTGGCTCGGTTTCGGGAGAACTTCTCTCGCCGGGGAATTCTCCGTCGGAGTAGGCTAGTGCTTGGTTAGAATGTTGGTTTTTGGAGCAGTTGCGTAACGTTTCTATATGAGAAATTCATTTCTATATATTTCTTTTGCAAGAAATGTAAAACCGGAACATAACAATTCAAACATGTGCCTATATTTTCAGAAGCTCTGTTGGTGTAAAGTTCTGGTGTTCTAATTTTTAACTAGAAAAATATTAACTAATAATTTGTTGACTTTTGGTCAGAGTGATACTTCGTTGACGACTGTAATACAATTAATTACAGGAAAGGTAAATTAGTTTACTCGTAGATTAACTTATCAATCTTCCACTCCTTCTGCAGATATTTGGATCCTTCTATTAGCTGTCTAGGATGACTTGTATTTGCAAATAACCTCAAATATTCCCTGGAATAAAAAAAAACTTTTATATTTATTGTGAACTTAAGTGAAGTTAAAAATTAATCGAATCAGAAAACTTAGAACGGAAATCTAGGATCATATGTACGAGATCGAAAGGAAATGTGAAGAATCGTTTGCTTTCTACTAAGAAGGAGTTGGGCTTTGCACCCAGGTCTTCCGCATGGTTCGTATCGTTTGACTTTCGCTGGGTTTGCTTTGCTACACCACGTTCTCCTAGCAGGAGCGGATCCAGAAGAAAATATCGGATATTGTACAATATTGTAATACGGATATTTTACAACTCGTAAGACGTAATAACTTTATTTAATAAATATGAGTTTTGTTGGTGAAATTTGGTTTGGAATGATTTTGAGTTTGAAACTAATATAAAATTGAAACTAATGTAAAATTACTTAACAAGTGAAAAAATTCGGACGGGGTCCGGACCCCCAGGGCCCTCCCCCTGGATCCGCCACTACCTCCTGAACAATGTTCGTCTGTCTGAACCGCGTCGTGAATAGGCATCAGTGTGGCAAGTGCGGGCGAAATCAAGAGAATGATTTTAGTAGTGTAAATGCCGAAAAGTGTGAGAGTATTTTACATGAGCTGTCAACATGACCTGCGTACAAACAGCGCGAGGGGAAACTAAAGCCTTCACTTCGGAGAAGCTCTGAGCACTCTTTCGCAGAAATGCTACTAAGATCCACGTTACCGACCATTACAAAAACTTTTGCTCACTGCGCTAAGATTGAGGAAGAGTACTTTTACGATCCTCAAGAGGATTCATCTTCCACTTTACCTAGAAGCTATAGGGCTATTTCCTCATCCTAGATTCCTTGTAAATACCAAAAGGTTTCCCTTAAGAGGCCACCAAATATAACAGACCGAAGAAACCCGGAGCAAATTTGGATTTGAGAGAATTTCCCACCGCTTCCAGGGAAACTAGAAATCCCAATTGTCTCAACCCAGTTAGAGACTCAACCCAATGCTGAACCGATGAAATTCTTTGAAATCGTAAAATTTAAAATTTTAATCTTCCGATATTTCGTATCCCCTTAAAAGTTATTTGATTACTTTTCTCGTTGAAAACGAAAATACCTCCTCTTGAAGCGATCGTTCTAATTGGCTAATTCTTCGAACGAGGTCACGCATTTGATCACTGTTCGACCGAGGAATTGCAGAACTATTATTCCAAAAATCGATTCTTTTAAACTACTGACATATAATTCAAAATGTGACTTCAGAAATAGGCATCAACTTTCTAAATTTCAACATTATCTGAATGAATCGAGAAGACCATAGTGGTTAATCCGGCACTAGCTTAGTCCTGTCACTCAATTATTGTTGGATTCTGACGAGATGAAAACGAAACGCTAATTCCATAACTAATTTACTTCTTACCACATAGTCCTGCGGATAACCACCACACTTGTGGGAGAGCTTCCTTCATCGAGCCGTACCGAAACCCCTCGCAAAGAACAACCTTGATCCTCGAAAACGAGAAAATCTGACACGTTTAGTTCTGGAAGCACCATATCCCTTTCCAAACACACGAATCCATCACCTACTGGACCAAACACGTCCGCTTTGCACATCGCACGACAGTTGCGAAGGCTTTTCCAAACAAGTGGCTTGACCCCTTCTTTAGAATCTCCAGCTCTGACTCGATAGTTCAAGTAGTAAAAGATTCGTTCAATTTGTGCCGGTAGCTTCGGGTTTTGGAAAATCTGCTTATCGCAGATTGCGGTAACAACTGTCACAGCAGCTGCACTATATAGTTTGCCCGTATCAGCAATGAACGTAAGGCCATCTCTTTCCGGAAAGAACTCGTCCAAGCCTTGGTTAATGTGTACTGCGAACTGGTCGACATTGGCGTCCTTCCCACCAGCAAAACCACCACCAATACTGAAAAGTCTGAAGCTGAATCCTAGAATCATGGCATAGTCAACGATTTCTCGTCCTTTTCGGAGTACATCGTAGAGGATGCTGTAATTTGAGCAGTCAGGTTCAATGTTGCTCCAACACCATCCAATTACGTTCAGCGCGAGTTCTCTGGACAGGTTCAGTAACCTTTGACATTTCCGATCTGGATCGTAGTTATCGACATCAGTAGCTTGGGTCGATTTGAAATTGAATCTGATTAAAATTCTGTGAAAAAATTAAATAACAATAACTAACTAATTGAATCCAATCAAAGACTATGGTTTGAAACCGTACTCAGCCTCAGGGTAGTACTGTTGAATTTGATGAAGCTCGTCCTCACTATCCACCATCAATTTAACACTCTTTCTTCTTGCAAATTTCAGCAACTCCACACTAATCTCTGGCTGACTCAGAATAATCCAGTTTGGATCAACGCCTAGACTAAGTATCTTCCCAATTTCAGCTCGAGAAGCACAAACAAAACCACAATCGAGCAGCACCGCCGTGCCCAAAATTCGGCTGTCATCGTTGCACTGAACATTGTAGAATGGATGCACCCGGGGAAGATGATGCAACCACTCGCAGTGACGTTTAACCACGTTGTCAAGTTCAACCAGACGAACCGGTTGTTCCGGACTTCCTGTTGATACCAACTGATCTATTAACTGTTTGGTAGAAACCGAGTCGTCCACTACTTCCAACTGGTGCTTGAGAATGTTCAGTATGTCCATAACGAACCAGCGGATTGTTTGTACTGAGTGTCAGCCTAATCTGTTCAACAACATTGCTGGCTGTATGCGAGTTCAATTCGATGGCCTCATTGATTAGATAGGGGGCACGCAATGTATATTCACGAACTCTAGCAACGATGCGATTGGCTTTCCCACCACCTTAGTTGTGTCATGAGAGGCTGGAGATAAATAGCTTTCGAAGTCTAATATGAAAGAAACTCTTGTTTACCGGTTTAGACCAGTCGTACCAATATGTTTCTTTTTAGATATGTTCTCATGTCCATAGATATACTAGTGACTCTATTGGTAGGTGTACCGAAGGCTACATCTACCTCTCAATGGACAGTTAACTTTGGGATATTATTTAATTAATTCACCACCAGCTGTGCTACGAACCATAAGACACTAACCTCGTACAAACGATCTTACATAGTTAGCCTGTTCTCACGCAGAGACGCGCAAAAGACAAGGCAAACACAATTTTCAATAAAAAAAAAGGTTAAATGCTCCATGAGTCGCAAAGTCGTCAAACAGTCTACCGATGAGGGTGGTTTCACTCAAACAGCTTCAAGACATGCCAGAACCGCCGAGGATGATGATAATGTGGAAGCGAAGCCAATAATCTATTAGCACCGATGATTTGTTTCTGTTTGCGGATCGGTTTTACTTCAAAATCTACCACTCTCGTCGCATTGGTCCATCTGTTTGCACGATTCGGCCCACCAATGACGGAGGTCATTTGCATTAAAACTCGTGGGGAAATGATGCTAATTTGCACAGTCATAAATTTTCGGATTGGTTCGTAAGTCAAACTCGAAGCTAGATCCTGCTTGAATGAATCACTCTCGACAGATGAAGGTATTTTTTATCTTCCATTAAACGATAACCATTTTCCATACTGTTTTGTTCCTGGCGTGTGGCGGCCAACCCGAAAAGATTAATTTCGTGCAAACATTTAGCAGCCTTGTGTGTTCGCGGATCGTGATAGGTCTTTTATTTTAATGTCACAGTCACTTATTTTGGAGATGAACATTTTGAGATTTCAAAACTCATATAATTTGGGATCAAGGCAAGGACGTAGTCCATTGTGTATTTCTAGTTGTTGAACAAAAGATCTGGTATTGCAGGATGCTTCTTGCGAGTACTGTTTGTTAAATCTTGATTCAATCATACCGTTATCAAGATCGTCATGACACATTCCGGGGGCTTGTACACCATGAGATCATTTTTATTTTGTATTATATTTGTATATTAGGTATTTTTTAATGATTCAGGAGTTTTTGATCCATTAAAAAGTCACCAATCACACATGGGGTCTAAAAATAATATGCCATAAAAGAATATCCAATAGCGGTAATCTCGCAGGTGTATTAGCTTATGTTAAACCAGATGGACTTTTAAACCAGATTAAACTATATGGTAAACTCCGATATTGTTAAATCATATGACGCTGTCTCATCGTCAGTAACTAACACCGACTTAATGTTAGTTATATAAGTCCAAACTAGCACCAAATAGGATGAACACTAAAAGCAAAAAGTCGCATATCTTTCGTGAACGCTTAACCGATTAGCTGGTACCGTGTGATGATTCGGTAGTGAGCGAAGAAGCCCATGTTTGCTGATGAGGAGTATTTAACCGAAACCGTCTTTTACGATGAGGTGCAAACACCTGGTGCCTTAATTCTTTCCATTTAATAACTTTGATTCATTTAGTTTATTAAATTTATTTATTTAATTTAATTTGTTTGATTAATTGAATTTATTCAATTCATTTAATTCATATAATTTTTTAACTAATTTTATTAAACTAATTCATTTATTTGTTTCAATTCATTTACTTCATTTAAATTATTTAATTTATTAAATTATTGAAAATAATTTAATCAGTTTAATTGATTTCATTAATTTATCTAATGAAATTAATTTAGTAAGCATGATTAATTCAATTAATCAGATTATATTAATTATTTCAATTTATTTAGTTAATTTAATTATTTTATTTATTTTGTATTTCGATGACAGAACTTTTAACCTCAGTGTCATTTCCATCTTTTTCGGGCTAGAGAAATTTCTTTAGAAAAATCTCTTACCCTATGGGAGGGGTTGGGAATCTAACCCAGTTGAGCTGCGTACAAGGCAATCGATTTACCAACTACGCTAAGCCAGCTCCCCTTATTTATTTTATTCATCTTTTTAAAGGTTTTGTTCATTTTGTTATTTTTCCAGTCCCTACTTTTTATTCATTTCATCCAATTTGTTAATTTGACCCAATTCAGTTTATTTTGTTAATTTATAGCTTTTTTGAAATAATCTAATTTTTCTTTTGATGAGCTGAATTAAACTGATTTATTTATTTTACTACTTTGATTTATGTTAATCATTGTACTCAATTTATTAATATGATGACTTTTTTTTGCAATTTTTGGCGCTGGTTTTTTTATTAAATTTAATTTGTTTTATTGACTTTCTAAAATGTATTCAGCTTATTCCAAGTTTCATTCGTGCAGGACTAGAAACTATGTTTATCACACCTCTAGTTGGGTGCCCACTTCGCATTCTTCAAACTAATGAATGATCCAACTGTGATATATGTAAGAAATGTCTTATCTCACTGCTAGATGGATTAATTCGGTTTTTAGTATCTCCTAAGAAACCTTCATTTATCTTAAACAAAATAGCATTAGAATTATTTAAAGTTCATAACTGGCTTAATCGTTATTTTGCAGTTGTGTTAATAATTGTACCTACATGTACTATTGAGCATGTTATGGGACGTTTTGTTCGGTGATGAGTTATTGCGAAAATATGTATTTTAAATGTACACTGATTTGGTATCCACATCAAAAACTGAAAAAGCTTCAGTATTCATTATATTTAATAGTTCAAAACAGTTGACGTGTTCGTTTTGAAATTTTCACATTATATGCAGAATTTCTATCTCCATCGACATACGTAGAATTTCATTTTTTATTGTCTATTCTTTAAATAAACTATGTTATGCCGATTTTAAAGCCCTTTTTAGCGTTTTTGCCTTTCTCGTATAAAGAAATGCTATCTACTGACTCTAAAAATCAACTTTTTAACCGAAGCTCGGAGGGCCGAGTGTCATATACCATTCGATTCAGTTCACCGAGATCGGAAAATGCCTGTTTGTGTATGTGTGTGTCATCTAAACTCACACAAGATGGCTAAACTGATTTACACAAATTTCAAATAGTTTCAAATGAAAGGTATAACGCTCCCACAAGCTGCTGTTAGATTTTCCGTTGATTTGAGTTCCGGTTCCGGAGTAATGGTTTTAAGTGCGCTGTCACACAGCAAATTTCCATATAAAGTGGTAACACCATGATGTCCGAATGTTGTAATACACATTAAAATGGGTGCAACATTACTTGGATTTGCAGGCTTGGATCGCTAATCATCACTTAAAGTACCTTTGATCACATTGGCCACCTATGACGGTTCATGAAGCCCCCAGGGAACTCGCCAAGTTCCTAAGCTAATATCACACCTATTTCTCAGCGAATTCTTGACCGATTTATACAAACTTGATTTCAAATGAAAGATACAGTAATCCTATTGAATACTATTGAATTTCATTTGGTTCCAGAGTTACGGTTCATTTTGGTTCCGGAGTTACAGAATGTTTAGTAAGGTCAAATTGGAATTTCCCATATGAACCGTTACAGTCATCATTCCTCATAGGCTAAAATTTTATTGAAATGGTCACCAAATTACTTCGATTCGCTGGTCTATTTTTATTTGCCTTTTTGATTTATTATCACGGCTTAAAGCGTTAGCATAAATGAACTATGAAGTTTTCATGTTTTTTTTTCATTTGGTTAAAATAAGAAAAATAACACAAAGATACTGCTTGTTCGTCGAGACTTGTTGACGCAGCTTGTTTCTGCGTGTTGAGATCCTTGTCGTCGACTACCGAAACTGAGAGGTCGGTCCGTCCAACTTTTCTCGCTTTGTGTTTTCATCGGTAGGGGTAACTGGGCCAATTCGGACCTAGTAAGGGTTTATAAGCTATAAAGCTGGAACGTTTCAACCGATATATAAAACGTGTCTCTTTGATATATAAAACGTTGTAGTAAATGTATAATAAAAAGTAGGAGCTGTGCCAAATCAACCAAAAATAGGTTATAAGCTATAGCGCCGAAATCTGTCAATCAATGTGCGAAAACTTATCTTTTCCCGAAAGCTCAACCGACTGCGCACACTTTCCTCTCAAATGATTTTTCGCGTATCTGATCGTATATACGGCAAAAGGGCCGAATTGGACCAACCCACATTCTATTATTCACACACCGATTAAACGAAAACAGTTGATAGTCTCGCCCAAACCAAGATATTAAACAAAAGACATTATCCGGCACATCCAAAATCACGATAATGCATTTGATTGAATTAGTTCTTGTTGCCAACAAAAATCTTGTTTTTCGGCTTACACATTTACATATTTTTAAAAATAGCGCTTCGAAACAACATTCGCCCCTACACACCAAAAAATAATGAAATTTAAACGACATGTAAATCAATACGAATGTAAACATAATAAGATTGAATCAAAAATTTGATCGAAAATTACGTTAAAATCAATTGGAGCATCAAACAGCATACAATTTTACACTTTCATTCGTGTAATATTACATGTCATTCGTTTTACAGCAGTATTCGAGTAAAAATACATTGAAGTGCGTTGGTTTTCTGTTTAAAAAAACTGTAATTTTCAATCCACGTGTGAAATTATAATAAAATTCGTTGTAGAAAGCACGACAAGTCGTGTGTATTTGTAGTGGAACTTATTTTTACATTTATATTCATGCTCCAAATATGTGCATGAAAATAAACTTAAAATTACAGAATATTTTTTTCTGTGTAGCACACGCAAACTAAGAACCGCAAAATTTTGTGAGATTGAACAGAGCTACATGACAGCCATGAAAATTATATCTTCGCTTTCCGTAATATTACCATAGCTGGGGATCCGAATTGGTCATTGGGGCGAATTGGTCCACTTTCCCCTATGTTTTTTCATGAAGGCTGCAACAATTAAAAATATTAAGGATCAAATATCAACTCAGCTGTCAAATAATCTCAATTGTAAAATAAAAAATGTCCATTATACCATCTCACAAATTGGAAAAACGTGGCAGTAGAACTTTTTGAAAGACTTTTGGTTGGGAAAAACCTACTTAAGTGTTAGAGTAGGAAGGGGGTCATAAAATGCCGGAATTTTATCTACTTGGTTTATTAGTGGTCCTGTTTTGGGAAGCGTTTTCTAGAAATTTTTGCATCCTTAGGTAAAATGTCTTTCAAAATGAGTTATTTCAAAAAGTTCTATTTTGAACATGTGCATAACATGGACTAGTATTTTCAGACGCTTCACAGATTAAACAATGAATTTGCAAAATAGATCCTAAGATCACGCTAACTTATCCACTGTTTTCGAAAGGTGCTCTAACTAAACGATTTGTCCCAAATTCATAGCATTCGTTCCGATCTATCTACTAACCTTCTTGTTCTTAGTTCCAAAATTATTTACAAAATTATCACTAATTTTTAATAATATATTTTGTGCGAAAGGGATTTAAACATTTCGGTAAAAATCAGCAATAGCATATACACATTAGAGTGAGAAACGGGTGTATGAAAAAAAAAATTCGCTCCGGGTAACTTTCTGGGTCTCATTCAGGTACCAGAACAACTTTGCAAATTTTAAGCTCGATCGGTGAAAGTATATTTTTGCGCACACGGTTCAAATTTTACATGGGTTTTCGTATGGAAAAATCGACTTTTTCAAGATATTTCTTTCAAGAGTCGCCCGTTACCTCCAAAAAATAAATAGATGTCTGATTTTTATAGGAAGACCGATATACAAAAATTTTAATTTATTCTTATTATGTACAAAAGAAGCCTTACTTTATCCCTCAAAACTCTTGTGAAGTGGCCAAACAGTTCCGATAATTGATTTAGGCACATTAAGAGAAAATCGAAACAAAATTGCATATAGTTAAACAACCAGCAGCAGTGGTGATAGAAAAAATGAATATTTTATCAATCGTCAAAGCATAAATCGGTTTCCGCTCAAAAACTTTTTTCTCAAGCTTTAGATCGTTTCGTGGTCTTCGCGACTTTTTTTCTTTGTTAAATTCCCTATAAACGCCACAAAACGATTTATTTTTAGGAGGCAATAGGCGACTCCTGGGCGAATTATTTTGTGAAAGCTAATTTTCCCATGCAAAATCCCATGTAAACTTTAAACAGTGGGCGCAAAAATATACTTTCACCGATCGAGCTTAAAATTTGCAGAGTTGCTCTAGGACCCAAATGGTACTTAAAAATTTGCGCGGAGCAGGAATCTAATTTTTATCCCACCCTAATACACATGCCTTTTACTGTATCGATTTTGTTGGCTATTTTCAGCAAATTTAAGACTAAGAGAAACGAAAGCAATGAAATTGAATGACGGATAGGTATGCTAGAGTGAAACAGAACTTAGAACGAAAAAGTAGGGCTAGGCAAGCTCATATGTACATGATCGAAAGGAAATGTGAAGAGTCATTAATTGCTATCAGCCATCCGTGTGTACAGAACGAAAAAATCAACAAGTAGTTCAATCACAATAGGATCGGTGCACCGATAGCTTGGTGTCGATTGAATGCATACTGCACGGCTTGATGCTAGCAGAAGGAGAAAAAGAATGATCGCATAGTCGTTCTAGACGAGGATTCGTGAAGTTTCTTTTGCTGGCGTCGGCGGTAAAACATGATGATGAGTTATGTTCGATCAAAGATCATGTGGTAGACTTGGGTGCATCGCCCAACTCCTACTTAGCAGAAGGCAAAGGACTCTTCACATTTCCTTTCGATCATGTACATATGAGCCTGCCTAGTCCTAGTTTTCCGTTCTAAATTTATAACTGATTCACTCTAAAATATTAATCCGTCTTTCAATTTCATTGCTTTCGTTTCTCTTAGTCTTAAATTTGCCGAAAATAGCCAACAAAATCGATACAGTAGAACCCTGCGGCAATTGAAATATAGTAACACACATGCCTTTTGTTTATATTTTTCCGGTATACCGAACATGTTATAGTTGGCACCACAGTACTGTTGAATGCCTGTATAATATCAAGTGTAGCGCATCAGTCTATCTTCTGACGTCGCACAAAGCAGAAGCAAAAAAATCGCTGCGCTATAGCAGGCTATAGGCCCAGTGAAACAAGTTAGCTATTGTTCTATATCAGTGCACCCGGTCAAAAAAAATGCGGAGGAACATGGTCAGGCGATTTAAACAGTTTGACGTTTGATTCAACTCGCCTGTGCTAATTGCCCCTAGGAACAAATGCAATTTGCGAATGCGATTTAAAGGCGATTTCAACACTTTGACAAATTTTCTGGCGGCTGAAATGAACTTGCATGTTTTTTTGCGTTTTTCAAACATGGCGGTCATGTTTGGCTTAAGCTTAAAATTGTTTTTTTTTTCAAACGATTGGCGTGTTCTCGCTTGTATTTTGTTTGTCTAGTGCACTTCATTTAGCCGACGAATGTGGGAAATTGTGGAATCGTGTATAAGTATAGTGGAACAAGATCTCTGACCGAAAGTCAGATTGTGGTAAGTTTTGGTGTGCAATACCAATTTAACCATCGATTCTTCCTATAGTTTGGTGGTGATTACCTAGTGTACTGATAAGTTTATGTGAGTAGATAATGAATCAGAAAATAAGTATTATTTGTAATTTTCATATTAGGCAATTAAGGGTGATTAAATGGCGCGTTCCCTGGGCGATTTAAGGGCAATTTAAGGGCGGGTAGAGCGGCAAAAAATGACGGCGGCAAATCACCCAACTGTTGCATTTGAATTTACTGGCAAATTGTAGGACAATTAGCCATCCGAGTTGGCAAATAGCCCCCCGTTAGCCAGCAACTTGCCCTTTTTGACTGGGCACATACAAATTGTATCGTTGCCCCCGGCTGCAGAGTGAAATGAAACAAATATGCCTGTGCTTCGGGATAACACGATTTCGATCAACTCTAATAAAACTCGTGTTAGACCCACAGTTCACTACCCATGATCGCATAGTTGTCCCGTTTTCTATGGGATTTCCTATGTTTATGGGACTATTATGCGATCATGGGCAGTTCAGGAAATGGAACAATCAGTTAATGCTTATTCTCGCTGAAGTTACGTACATTCAGCTACATCACGTAAAAAACTGTGTTTTGATCACGTTTAGAAGCTTAGCACAGGCCGAAAACTTCATTGCAAAGAACAACATGCAACACGAGGTCGAATTTAATAACGCCAGAATCAAGATCCCCGTGCATATGGAAAACGACATGGTGGACGTGCGTATCCATGATTTGGCCCCGCGCACGAAGGAAGATTTCATCAAACGAATCATGCCGCAATATGAAGAAGTAGAATCTATTACGAATGACACCTGGAAAAAAATTTTCACCGGCATTCCCAACGGCGTTCGTATTGTGAGGATGCGAGTGACTAAAACCAATACCTTCTTACATGACTATCGAATGCAAATCATCGAAGGATGGCGTGACCTATAAGAGAACAACGCCAATCACATATCCCGGGCAGACCCCAACATGCCAATTCTGTAACCATACAGTCCACTAAGGAAAAACATGCGCCGAAGCAACTAGTCAAAACTCATCTACTACAGCCAACTCTAACAAGCAGCCACCGACACCTTCAGATAAACCAAAAACAACGATCCAATTAACCAATAATGCAGGTACAACCACGACCACCGCTCCCAAACCAACAACTAGCATCACCAATAAAGAAGAAAATATCGATGAAGACAGATTTACAACAGCGACCCGTAAGAAAAAGAAACAAATAAGAACCTCTGATCGTGAACAGCAAGAAAGCAGTACCGATGATGACATGGATGCGAACGATAACGCGATAGAAGGCAGACTGAATGACCACCAAGCGGCTTCACCGCCAAGTAAAAGGATCTTAACACGCAGCAGCAAACTGCGTCAACAAGATCAGGAAGACCGATATTCTTAGCATTTTTTTTTTTATTTTTACTTATTGTAAAAAAATAAAAGACCCACGGCTCAGTTGTGCTAACGCATTGAGCCGTTTCAAATAAAACTTAAGATTAAAAAAAGTGTAGCGCATAAAGTATCATCGGTGAATTTTCGCAACGTAATGGCAACAAAAATATAACTTATTTTGCTTTGCATTAGTTATGAATGTGTTTATTCAGTGATGTGAAAGCATTTCATTAATACGTGTGAGTTTCTGCTGAAAGGCGAAATGATGATATGTGC
Organism: Topomyia yanbarensis; assembly: GCF_030247195.1. Classification (NCBI taxonomy): domain Eukaryota; kingdom Metazoa; phylum Arthropoda; class Insecta; order Diptera; family Culicidae; genus Topomyia; species Topomyia yanbarensis. The sequence continues at coordinate 367,749,317 of NC_080671.1, read as the reverse complement.
CGGATACATATGTATAACACGAATACGACTTTGTAACCTAAAATAGTTTCAGTAAGAATTTCGGTGTTTGACAACTGTGCAATTGTCATAATGTCATACGACAAAAACAAAATTGCAACTAAATTTCAACAAACTCTGCAGCATCGGCAAACAGATCGGAACATTAATGAACATGTTCTAGCTGCCAACATAAATTACTATTTGGCGACAAAAGATGTGATAAAATAATCTTAACATTATCTGTGTTCAACCATTGCAACAAATTTATTGTTCTCTCGTTCCAACATAGTTCGGAGTTAGACGATTCCAAATTAGTTACGATTTGCTACTTGAGCTTCTACCCAAATTTTCAAGAGAAGACCCAAAGTATATTTTTCTACAGCGTTTTTTTTCTGTAACGCAATTTCCTTTGGTTGAACACCGATCAAATCACAGCTACTGGCTACTTTTACAAAATCATTTATATCGTAATTTATGGTATTTATGGTTAGTTTAGAATATTCCTTAGCAGATCGCGCAAAACTCTATTTATCCTGTTGCATTCATTGATGTTTAAAAACTAGGGCTAGGTAATGTTCGGAACATAATCGGGTTGTTGACGTAGGACCAATATTTTGTGTTAAAGTTTCTTTAATAACCTTGAAAAATCTAATTAAAACATACTACCTTCACTGGTAATTCGCCAAAAATTATTTTTCAAATAACTGGAAAGGTCAGCATTTCTTAACTTTTATCGGTAGATATTTACCGAAATCTATCAATTCTTATTGACATTTGTTTATATGAAAAATTTAAAATACTCTTGTTTAACCCATTCATGCCCATGTTGTTTGTGGACAACAACGTTTTTATACAGATATAACTTTTGATTGAGACGAGATTTGCTCACAAAAACAAGTGAGCCTCGTTAATGTGATTATTGACTTTAATTTGAGTATTAATAGTTACAAGGATCAGCTCTAGAACTGAAGTTATTGCAATTAGTCTTATTGGATTCCGAAAGAGCAGTGCTGCCAGAGACAGTTTACGTTGACGAAGGAAAATGATTTTTTTCATATATCTTCGTTATAATGCAATATTATTGAAAACTGATAAAACTCATCAATTTAGACGGTCGTTGGCTACGTGTTCCACGTAACTGGACTATTGTACTTATTCTAGGAGAATTGTATTGAGCATTAGGAGGTAAAAATTGACCAGCTTCTAGCATTGCCATGGAAGCACCCATCTTTATGAAAATAGGCTTTTCGTGTTTCTTGACTCCACCGTTTTCAAGGAAAAATAGTTTTGAAATCCTACATGCACTAGAAAAAAGTTGGGCATGAAAGGGTTAACAGTTATGTGTCCAACAAAAAAAACACCTTCAACAGGCCAACGAGGGTAGCCGGGTACCCACAAATTAAAATGCTCATAACTAAGGCTTCCTTTAACCGATTTGGACACTTTTAGATATTTTGGATTCAGGAACTCGTCCACTTTTTGGTTCTGTACAAAAGAAACGGAATAATGGATCTGGTTTTTGGTAATCCGGATTTTCCTGAGTAATGTTCCAGTACTAGGGTATGATTTGTAAATTTAAATAATGCCCTAGCAAAATGAGTATCAAAACTCTTCAAATTGTCTCGGAAGTCTGTTCTTTATTGTTACGGGACCCTATGGCAATTTGAAAAATGGAATTGGAATGGAATGGCCACTCACGGCCCCACGGAAACCTGCTCCGGAATGTCCGTTCCGGGGTCGAATCACCAAATAGTTCCAAAACCACGAGATACAGCCTACTGATGCAATTCCAAGAATTTTGATACCCATATTGCTAGTATTCCATTGAAGTTCGCAAATAGTACCCCAGCACTAAAACCTGCTTCCGGAAAACCGGATTCCCGGGAACCGAATGAAGTAACTCGATTTATTTTTACCAAGTCCAAAAGTGGATGAGTTCCTGAATCCAAAACGGCCAAAAGTATCGAAATCGGTTGGATATTATGGGAGAGAGGGTAACATTGGATCAGCAGGAACTATGAAACATTCGCAATAAAATCATAATGCATGATCAGAATCATCTCATTCCCTCATATTTCACGATTTCTAATTCTTTACACGTGTTGCTATATTTTGGAAGAGATCTGATAACTCTATCTCTTTTAATGGATATTTGTTTGTTTTGTGATAGCCAGAGTAAATTTGCAATGAAAACCATTATTCCATCTTTATTAGTTACCATTCATTGAATAAATATTTAGTCTATTGCTATTTATAGCAAATTTTATGCTCAACATTTGCCGCGAACAAAGTTTTTTGGTAACTTCTCATGGTTCCGTGAAATTTCACAATTTTCATGAATAGACCCATTGGGTAACTGTGGAACGATTGAGTATGGGGAACTGTGATTTTTTTTTTGTTTTTGTGGTCTTTTTCAAAATGTGAATGGGTTCCGATTTTCCACAGTAAATACTACTCATATAGTGCAAAATTAGTAAATTTGGGCAAGTTTTGTAGAAATTGTCTCTTATTTCAGGATTGCAGCTAATATGCATATATGGTGGTTCGATGTTACGCGATGATATAGTGTATTCTTTCGTAAACAAACGATTTTCGCCTCAATATAACTTTAATTCAAAGCGTTAGGATCATTCTTCGTCAAAACAAAAGAATAAAATTTATAAGTAGAATATTTCACTATAGGCGACATCGTGTTTCATAGTTCCTACCCATGGGGCACACTGATACATTTTACCACCGACTGTTTATTATCCAAAAAATGTTATTTCCCGTGAATTTTACCAGCTGGAAAAAATATATGTATTAGTTAACAACAGAGTGGCACTATATATCACTTTTGGTTACACAAATAACAAGTATTATCATTGTAGAAAAAATGTGTTTCATTGTTACCCTCTCTCCCCTACCATAGTTACGGGCATTTTAGTTTTGTGGGTACCCGGGTACCCACGTCGGCCAGTTACGTAGTAAAAAAATTCAGGAGCCCCTCCTCACTCCCACCCTTACTATATCAACAATATTATTAACCCAAAAGCTTGACTTAGTGAAGTTCTAAGATGTCACAAAGTTTCAATTTCCAGCTATGGATAAAACATAGGAATTTAATTAATTGAAACTTAAAAAGGTACCCGGGTACCGCGTCGGACACACAACGGTTAAGGAAGTGAAAAGTCTAGTCAGATGCACCCCCTTCTTCTTGCTATTTGAGCCCAAGCGTTAAATATAGATGTCGATCGCTGCTGTAACTAAAGTGCTTAAATGTGTAGGATGAATAGATTTTACAATATTAAAGAATGTTATTTAAAAAAAACTTTCCTCAGTCGACCCTACTGCAGCATTTGACAGCAGAGTCAGTTATCGGCACAACTTCCCTAAAACTGTGCTGATATGCATTTACTGATTCCAAAACTGTGAAGCTTGTACAATGTACATCAACGTTTTACTAATTCAGCATGTAATTTCATTATGAAAGTAGTCTCAATTGAATTATGCAAATGGTACTAATTTAAACTTTCTCTCTCTCATTAGCAGTCTCCTCGGCGGTCCCGACATGGAAGCAGTGCTGTAGTGGAGGTAAGTTTACAACATTGAACAGGACAGGTGAGAAGGATAACGATGTAGTTTGGTGCACTCTCTAGAAAACGGATTGTGATGTAGAAGGATTGGAAAGCTCATTCATGTTATTGATGGAAAAATCAGAGAAAACGCATGAATAACAAACGCAGCAAAAAAGTGAAGCTGTAAAAGCCTTGTTCTGAAGGTTGGTTAGAATACATCAAAGTTCAACTAAGGTTGCCTTATCGCAGCTTATGCTTTCGTAAAAATAGTCCCTTTGCTAAATTTACTTCAAAATTCCGAGCTGATATTTTCTTTGCTTCGAGAAAAAGAAAAGTTTTAACTCTATTGTGGCTCTAACAATTACGGCCATTATCATCAGCTTAAGTGTAGAAAAGACACCCGCTACCGGTTGGTAATTAAATTTCTTATCGTTGGGACACTGCTTTCCATTCATTCGGGATGAAATGAATTTATTTCTTCTTGCCATATTCGCATCTTTTAATTGGCTTGAGTAAAGAGCCAGTTAAGAAAGATAGGTCCGAAACATTTGATGAACAGGCATACAACAATTTTCCCACCTACGATCTCCTTAAAAAATCGAAGCTGTATGGAAACAAATGTTCTAGAATGACAATGAAAAGTCAATGTGTAGTACAAAGAGATTGATTGCACCGACATTACATACTATTATTCATTCTGTACCATTAGATCCAACACAAACGTCGGGAAAAACATCCGCCGGAAGCTTATTTACTCGTCTCGCAAAAAACACAAATAGAAAGAAATTACTCATTCACCATTAATTGAGTTGGTCTGCTATTAGTCACTCCAACCTTGGTTAGAATTATACGGGCGATGGGATAAAACAAGATGGTTCATTTCAGCACGTCCATTCCATTTCTTCCGCTTCCAACTGATTCTGGCGAAAACAATTTTTTGCTAATTAATTTCCGTTTTCCCCTTGCTTTCTTCCAAAATTAACGTAGTCTCGATGAGTAGTTACAACCGAGCTATCAAATTAATGTTTTTTTTGTTTTTGTCTCTGTCTATTTGTGTTTTCCGAGAGATCCTTAAGCAGATGTATGTGCTCAGTCGTCAGTATTTAACGAGTAGTGATTGTGTATGGAACATTACTAATCACAGTTTTGTAGACAAATGTAATCGGCATATTATTTGCATTAAAAAAATTTTTTTTTTTGTTTTCGCTGCCTAAACACAGACTAACTGACATAAAACTATGAAGAAATTGCTCCAAAACATATCGATCCTCCAATTTCCCCAGAACATTCGCTCCACATTTTATACATGGACTCAAATCCTCATTTACTGGTAGGTTACCCCTCAGGCTTAGGAGCGATTTTTGGCTAGTGATCTATCCCCCGCATGCTTGTTCGTATGTCAGTGGCGCCATCATTGTAAATGCGGCCACAGTCCCTACTACAGATATATTTAAAATAACCGTTGAAGCGGGCGAAGCATTGTTCTCAAGTGTTAGTCTGTGATCTAAATTCGACGCCATAAAACCACTTGACAGCTGATATATGCCGTACAAAGTCGAAAATTCAATTCGAGTTAAAATTCAAGTTCAACCAGTACGAGATGGGTTCAATTTGCAGCGTGTAGTGCTTTCTAATTACAAGTGCACATCCAGTACAAGTTTGGGATCTGTTTGTGTAAACTGTATTTTGGTAGGTATACATAAATGCTTAGCAGATCTCAGCTGTCAATCTGCGTCTACATTGAAAAATATAATATTTATTTAAGCCCAACCAGACTCTGCTCGGCAAATTTCAGGCCAAGGTTCAATCTCGACAGAAAGTGCTCCGAGGTCGTTGCCTGTTCTGTGGCCAAGGTCCTCAAGCAAGCGCTATTTTTGATCCATCCTAATGTAATTTAGGCGCACATAGAGTGAAAATAGCTTCCAAAATAGATCTCATCTATGACTGCACACGTGTGCCCCAAAAGCGGCTGGATTGCCCGAACGGATTCAATGTCAAGCTGCATCCCCAAGTTGTGCGAGAGTGGTTGGGAAATTTTTTAAAAATAAAAATGAGTTGAGTTTGTGTATGAGTTATTAATCCCAGAAGAAGGTAGAATTTCTAGCGTTGTACCATTGGGTAAAAACAAGAAACATCGTTGTTATTTTGCGAGTGCCTACATCATCATCATCACTGAAACTTTAAATGCTTACTCAACGAAAAATTATGGAAAAACAACAGGCAAATTTCGTCTCAGGAAAATATATCACATTTCTATTCATCCTTTTAGTTGTGTGGCACTCGCCCCACATCGACTATATTAAATCTTAAAACTAATTAGATACTTGTTCACTCTACCTATGCACAAAGAACGGGTGGCCATATAATACTTCCATTTTGGATCGATGTTCCACCCGCTCACAGTTCAGTGTCACATTATCAACTCCGTCCAGTACGTGACACCACAGTGCATATAGTTTTAGCCAGCATCATTGCATTGCAGATCACCGGCGCCAGAGGGGGGATGTTGACAGTGTTTGCTAGTTGTCGTCACTCATTAGACAAGCGAATGAAGCAGGACATGACCACAAAAGGGCAAAGTGCTTCAGACTGATCCTGGATAATTTAGTTCTCATTTCCCGGATAATCACCCCCACAGGAAAAGGAAGAGTGGCATCACCTTCAGACAGAGGGAACAGGTGCTCGCTAGTAATTGGATGTAATCTGCCGGTCGACAGCAATTGGTATGGATGGATGTCGTTGTCCTCTAGTACAGTGAGAGGGGTAGTATAGAACAGACGACCGATTTTGTAATATAATGTAATGAATAATGTAATGAGATGATTTCAATGTTATTCAGAAATTGCCAAAGGATTTATGGTAAACATTAGTAACACCGATGTCAACGGTCGTGGTCAGTTATTTTCGTCCGTATGCCTTTTCACCTGTTTTTATATCTCTGAAAATGAACCTTACACCTTATGCAACAAAATTTTTCCGATCTTTTTACTAAAAATAAGTAGTACACGGTAGGAACACGGGTGATGCCAATTGAGCAGACATTTCTTTGGACTGGGCAAACTAATTTCTTTGTTTGTTTAGTGTTCATTTGACCAACTAGGGAACTAATCCCCAGTGAATTAAATTTGCGTGGGGAATACGCATTGTCTTGTCTGAGTGAAATGATTTTTTTACATTAGAGGTTTTAAACCTTAGGGTCATTCGCCTCTTTTTCTGGTTAAAGAAATCTCATTAGAAAAATCTCTAACCCTATGTGCGGGGTTGGGAATCGAACCCAGGTGAGCTTCGCACAAGGCAATCGAATTACCAACTACGCTATGCCCGTCCCTAGTGACATGGTCACTGTTGAATCATGTATCCTGGCAAAAAATCGAAAACTCGCGAGAAGGATTGAAAACCAGTTACCAATTTGCGGTATGTTACCAGTAGTTCTCGTATTCGAAACGACAGACTACAATGAGGAAAGCTACGATTCGCCAAAAATATAGATCTGAGGATATTCGGAGCCATAAATTAATAACAAAAAAATAAAAAAGGTATTCAAAATCAGTAATGGTGTGTATATTATGGTGGGACAAAAAATAGATTCCAGCTCCGAGCAACTTTTTGGGTACCATTTGGGTCCTAGAACATCTGTACAAATTCTTAGCTTGATCCCTGAAACTTTATTTTTGCGGCCACTGTTTAAAATTTACATGGGATTTTATATGGGAAAATTGACTTTCACAAAATAATTCCTCCAGGAGTCGCCCATTGCTTCCTAAAAATAAACCGTTATGTGGCTTTTGTAGAAAATTTAACAAAGGAACAAAGTCTCGAGAACTACGAAACGATCTGACGCTTGAGAAAAAAGTTATTAAGCTGAAACTAATTGATGCTCTGACGATTAATAAAATATTCATTTTTTCTAGCACCACTGTTGTTGGTTGTCCAATTATATGCAATTTTGTTTTGATCTTCTCTTAATATGTCTAAATCATTTATCTATACTGTTTGGCCACTTCGCAAGAGTTAAGGGATAAATTGAGTCTTTTTTTTGTACATAATAAGAGAAAATTAAAGATTTTGTATATAATTCGACCTTCAGCAGCAGTGATGCTATGAAAAGTAAAAATTTCATTATTCTTCAGGGCATCAATCGGTTTTTGCTTAATAACTTTTTCCACGAGCATCAGATCGTTTCGTGATCTTCTAGACTTTGTTTCCTTGACAAATTTGCTATAAAAACCAAGCATCTATTTATTTTTAGGAGGTAATGGACCACTCTTGGAAGAATTAATTTGCAAAAGACTTTTTTTCCCATGCGAAATCCCATGTAAACTTTAAACCGTGGGCGCAAAAATATACTATGCTATATTTCACCCTAAGGAGGAAAATTTGGTAAAAACCAAAATTTCTCACTAGGGTGAAAATTTGTTGGTAAAAACCAGTCTTTGTACAGGAGGGCACAAATCCTTATTTCATACTATGTTGCGTTTCGGCTTCGCCTCTTCAGAAACCGACACTAACGTATTGTCGGAATAGATTAGCGCCGGCTTGACGCAAATCCCTTAAAACTAAAACACACTATGTGTTTCAATCAAACGACTGATCAAACGTGATGTCCCGTTCGAGCAGAAGTTCTGTTTATGCCGATGAGACACAAGTGAAGCCGAAACTTGTCTTGGCTTAGCAGGCCTATGCGAAAGCACTATGCTATATTTCACCCTAAGGAGGAAAATTTGGTAAAAACCAAAATTTCTCACTAGGGTGAAAATTTGTTGGTAAAAACCAGTCTTTGTACAGGAGGGCACAAATCCTTATTTCATACTATGTTGCGTTTCGGCTTCGCCTCTTCAGAAACCGACACTAACGTATTGTCGGAATAGATTAGCGCCGGCTTGACGCAAATCCCTTAAAACTAAAACACACTATGTGTTTCAATCAAACGACTGATCAAACGTGATGTCCCGTTCGAGCAGAAGTTCTGTTTATGCCGATGAGACACAAGTGAAGCCGAAACTTGTCTTGGCTTAGCAGGCCTATGCGAAAGCACTATGCTATATTTCACCCTAAGGAGGAAAATTTGGTAAAAACCAAAATTTCTCACTAGGGTGAAAATTTGTTGGTAAAAACCAGTCTTTGTACAGGAGGGCACAAATCCTTATTTCATACTATGTTGCGTTTCGGCTTCGCCTCTTCAGAAACCGACACTAACGTATTGTCGGAATAGATTAGCGCCGGCTTGACGCAAATCCCTTAAAACTAAAACACACTATGTGTTTCAATCAAACGACTGATCAAACGTGATGTCCCGTTCGAGCAGAAGTTCTGTTTATGCCGATGAGACACAAGTGAAGCCGAAACTTGTCTTGGCTTAGCAGGCCTATGCGGCCCAGTCGTTTGATTGAAACACATAGTGTGTTTTAGTTTTAAGGGATTTGCGTCAAGCCGGCGCTAATCTATTCCGACAATACGTTAGTGTCGGTTTCTGAAGAGGCGAAGCCGAAACGCAACATAGCAAAAATATAGTTTCACCGATCGAACTAAAAATTCACAGAGTTGTTTTGGAAGCTAATGGGACCCAAAAAGTCACTCGGAGTCAGATTTTTTTTTATTCGTATAACCATGTCCCACTCCAGTGTATATGTCAATGTATGTGTATTTGGGTACGGTGTTGGGCACCCACCCCGACCTGCTAAACAAACTACTCTTGCCGGCTAACCTGATTCCTCCCAGAAGAAGAATCCCTCTAGTCTAACTACTAATTATTTGGTTCCCTCAGAAGGGTTAGAGCACCAATTCTCGGCACATCATACGGATTATCCAAGTTACTGAGCCCTTTGGCTCCCTTATGCCATTCAGCACAAGTTCTTGAGCCTTTTGACTGTACCATTCAGCACCGCACCTCTTTTAAACGCTTTGGCTCCCTTCTCAGGCCATTTAGTATCACTTCTGCGCTGAGCCAATCAGCTTACGACTTTGTCGTGAACTATTCGGTCTAGGCTACTCCAACGGAGAATTCCCCAGTGAAAGCAGTTCTCCCGAAACCGTAGCCGACTAGCCGGAGCACAGTGTCCCCTAGCTGGACAAATCCTAAAAAAATTATTTTGGATTTTACATGATTTAACATTTTTCTCTGTTTGTAAACATGTTGAATAGAGTCGTCTCAAAATATTATGTCTTAAGAATGACATTTAGATTTTTTGCAGAGCTTCAAAGGTAAAATGGATGATGAATTCTAAAACAACTTTGTTTCAACCTATGTTATTCAAATGAATGTATATTTTTAGTTAAGATTCCAATTAGGGTCGAACTTGTTGTTTTTAAAGTTATTTGCTGGACTTAGTCGGTACAAGCTTTTCTTCTCGCTCAGATATGAAGGGTAAATAATAAGTCGTGCATTTAATTAAAATTATAATGTTGAAAGTGACTGTACTTTTATGAAACAGTTTGGAAAGTTGTAGTTGAAAATTAGTATACTTTCCAGATATGAATGTCTTGTTTGGTGCCTTTCTGCCCCAAGATATGATAAAGGTAATTTTTCATGATAAGTAGTGTTCGATTATCCAGGGTTCGTAATATAATTTATAAATGTCTCTCAGCATTATCAACAATTGAAAAATGTGTATTCTACTCGAAATTCACCACAATTTTTTTTAAATGAATTTTCAAATATCGCTTTATATTCGTAAATATTGAGTTTTCAAACCATGCTAATTTTGAGGTAAAAAATAAAAAATTAACATCATATATGAATTCAGCGTCACAAAAATATCACAATGTGAAGTTTTCACCAAATTGGATCTAACACGCTGTCGAAGAATTTCCCGATATAGAAATTACTCCCGATGCTGATTCTTCTAATGTTTTCGCTATATTTCTCTTGGGCCGGATACCATGGTCGATCCGACAACGACAACTTTTGGATGGAGCGTGGTGTCCGGTTCAATGGCACCCCGACGACTCATATCTCGGTACTCTATTCGAATAGTTCTCGGCGACGGGACTTCAGCGGAGTTTCCCGGGGTTGAATGCTTTCCCTAAACCGATGCTTACGGTTGTCGTAAATTTCTGCTGTAAGGCGGTCATGATATACGCCACCCTTTTTATTGGACGCGTTCCATATGTTTACGTCGCTTATCATGTGGACGACATGGACGGGTTGATGTCCGCCCCACTCATACTAAACATCTCCCAACACGTCGCTTCAAACTTCAGACATTCATAAATTACGTGCTACGGTGTCTACTCAACATTTTCACAATCCGAGAAGAACGGTGACGTTGCTGTACCCGAGCTGATGAAGATACTTTCTGCAGCAGCCGTAGTCCGACAGAAGCTGTGTCAGATGAAAGTTCACCTCTCCGTGCTTTCCATTGACGCGCGTCGACTGGTTTGGGATGAGTCGGCCACCTTCCTTTTTCCGTACTATCCCATATGATCCTCGCTATTGTGTTCGTTACCTTCGCCGACTTTTGCAGGCATAGTCGACGTGGTTGTTGACCGGTCGTCGATTATCACTCCCGATCCCTTCAGTGCACGCTTCAGTTCAATCACATGCAGCTCAATCCCGTTCATTAGCTTCTTGCTCGCTTCAAGTGTTTCACCCACCACCGATAGTGACAGGTCGTCCGCAAAACCGACGATTTTCACTTATCTGGGGAGCCGCACTGTTAAACCTTCATTGTACATTCCGTTCCAAAGAGTTGGACCGATGAGGAACGCTCGCTGTGACTCACATAGACTTCCGCCTTTCATTGGTCTCGTACAGCAGCAGTTTGTCCGGGAAGTAGTTTTTTTCAAGATATGGCATAGATATTCGGGAACCCTCATTCTGTGCAGCGCTACGGCGATGCATTCCCAGCTAGCGCTGTTGTACGCATTCATCACAACTATCGTAACTACAGCGCAGTATCGATTTCCTATTCACCTTTCTACAGATACATTCTCAGTACTCTCGAGCACTGTCGGAATTGCCTCCACTGTCGATGCTCCTTTGCGGAATCCGAACTACATCTTGTGCAGTTTCATCAGCCTGTTAAGAATGATTATTCTGATTCCTTCCCCTTTCTCCGAAATATTCTAACGGAAGCTTCATTGCACAATCGTACGTCTTTAGAGCATCCTGCAGGCAGGACACACCCTCTTGTGTTGGTTACTCTACTACCCCAATCTCCAGCCCAGACAACGAAGCCACCACCAATGACTACTAAGTTTCGGTTGATCAACTGCTCTTTTAACCGCTCCAGCATCAGGCTGAACTGATCCAATGTCCCGCTAGGAGATGCGTAACAGCTGCACACGAGAACGTTATTGATTTTGGCGATCACAAAGCCTTCGTATGACCGTTCTACCACTTCTTGAATGGGGAATAACTTGTATCACAGTTGTTCCCGTTCAATCCGCCATCTAGTTACCGTCAACAAGGGGGACTTGAAATGGTTCTGCGATCAAAGCGACATCATCAGTCTACGACAGAAACTATTTCTGTCGTAGACTGACACAATAGTTGCTGTGTGATGTCACAGTGATTCGGATTTATCTGCGTTATCTACATAATTGTTGACCTGCAGTCGTCCTCTTATAGGCAAGACATTTAAAACCACCTGTATGATGGTCGTTTCCGTCTGATCTATATTAGTGAAGTCGCAGGGTAACCCATCCTTTGCAAAAATACATATTCATCTCGTGGTCACTTTGCCTGTTTGTGGCGAATCCTAGACCAAAAAGATAGGTGGGTAATGTCGGAGACATAACCGGAGTGAAGTAGAATACACTTTAGGATGTTAATGCGAATGCTACAATTTTGACTATATTCTGATAGGTTATATTAAAACGAGACATTTCGTTATTTCTAATGGAAATACTGAAATATCGGTATACGTACATCGAAACCTAAAATATTCCAACATATTTATCCTCATATGGTAACCCTGCAAAGAGCATTAAATGAGAGTGAATCAATTCATTTGGCAACAGTAGAGAATCGTATATACTTGTACCGTTATTTCGCTATTTCCATTAGAAATACCGAAATAACTTATTTTAATAAAACCTTTCAGAAATTAGTAAAAATTGCCGCATTCGTATTAACAACTTAAAACGTATGCTACTTCATTTCGGTAATGTCGTTGACATTACCTACCCATCTTTCTAATCTAAAACAGAACAATTGTTTTGAAAACCTAATAATTGCATAACCTAAGACGATTTAACCCTTTCATGCCCAACTTTTTTCTAGTGCATGTAGGGGTTCAAAACTATTTTTTCTTTAAAACGGTGGGGTCAAGAAACTCGAAAAACCTTTTTTCATAAAGGTAGGTGCTTTCCTTGCAGTGGTAGAAGCTGCTCAATTTTTACCTTCCAATGCTCACTACAATTCTCCTAGAATATTTACGATAGTCCAACTGCGTGGAAAACGTAGCCAAAAATAGTCTAAATTGATAAGTTTTATCAGTTTTCACTAGTATTGCAACATAACGAAGTTATATGAAAAATTCATTTTCCGTCGTCAACGTAAACGGTCCCTGGCAGCACTGCTCCATCGGAGTTCAATCAGACTAACTGCAATAACTTCAGTTCTAGAGCTGATCCTTGTAAACGTTAATACTCAAATGAAAGGCAATAGTCACATTTATTAGCCTTACTTGTTTTTGTGAGCAAATCTTGCCTTAATCAAAAGTTATAGCTGTTTAAAAACGTTGTTGCCCACAAACAACATGGGCATGAATGGGTTAAAGCTACACTTTTGTGAAATCTCAGCAGAAAACAAAATTACGTGTTAGTCCAACGAGCTTTCTGTCCCGTTGTTGTTGTGAATCATTAAAATTTTGAACATTTTTCAAAGCGTTATGATTGCGATTACAAGGGGAAATGTTGGTTGAATGGTATTTATTAAATTCTCCCAATTAATGTTCTATAGCTAAACTATGATCATATTTCCTTAGGAGGCGCGTTTTACCCCATGTTTTCATAAATAATAATATGCTCGAACCTTAACCAAGCAGGAATCTTAGAGTGGAGTTTTCACAATAATGGAGCTTTTCATTTGTGTAGCCGCGATATTCGCAAACAAAATAAGTAAAAAGCATATTGCGTCATTTAGCCGCACACAAAATAAGCCGGGCTTAATATGAATACAATTAATCTGTTTTACGGACCGTCATTTAACTGAGTTTATAACATGATGATACGTAAAACTTTTTCTCAGTTTTCTCCGAGGACCAAGTATTTTAAATTTCCCCTGGTAGTGCAAAAATGCTCTATAAACTCGTAAATAAACTTTCCGAAGTAATTCGTATCAAATCATGAACAGAAAATCATATTATCAGTATCCAATAAGCCAACACCATCTCCTTTACACAACGAAACAACCAGTAGGGGAGACTGAGGAGACTTGATCCCCGGGGAGACTTGATCCCATCATTGTAACTCAAAGGCGGATCAGAATACATTAATCGAATATACTAGAAAGTTGCGCAGTTTTATCTAAACATATGTTTCTTTAACAGAAAAAAAATAAATTGGACATGTGTTACTGAATTTTTACCGATTCAAAGAAAAAAATCTCGGAAGAACTGAAGAAGATTTATTTTCTAAATTTTCAAACTTTTATACAATTGATAAAGTAACCCACTACATACTATATTTTTGCATACAGAATTACTGGAGAATGTCAATTATATGAATACGTTATGATTGAGCTGATTTTTTTGTTCAGCTACACTTGTGCTAAAATTTGCTGAAATAGATGCTATGGGTTCACTTGATCCCTTCAAATTTGTGGAGATTTGATCCCCTTCGCCATGCTTCATACACACCACTGAAAATAACCAAATTCACACCAGAACAATTGAAGTCATTGTTGCCATAAAATAACAAAAAATACTGTCAAAAATGAACGCTTCATCGTACAGAAACTTAACTGTAATTGTTTACTACAGTATACGTAGCAACCATGCATCCCACATTTGACGTTCCTCAACCATAATAACGACATTGCACAGAGATTTGGGGAATTCGTTAAAAAATCTTGTGAGAGATGCGTAATATGTAGTAACAAAAATAGTAATATATAATCACAACAATTTAATCAATACCACAATACATTTATAACATTGAATGGGGTTAGGTACCTATTTTTGTCCTATTAGGGAGAATACCACATTATTTCATTATTAATTTTATTATTTCAGCTTCTTTGCTTTGTTATTAGGAGCCATTTTTTATTTCGATTATAGAGGTTTTACCCTTAAGGTCATTCGCCTCTTATTAAGAGCCAATATAATAACAAAATTGTCTTGAGAATGGTGAATATCTTCTGTTTGAGCGCAGCAAAAACTCTAATCGAGTACCCCAATTATCGCAATACCATTTGAGCCAATGCGTTGAGCAAAGATGGCAGAAGCTGCTCTAACCAAAGGCTTCAGATGGGTAGGATGATAATAGAAAAAGGGTAAAAATAGGCTTACTACCCTACATGCTCTTTTAAACACGTTTTCAAAAAATAATCAAGTGTCCCCAAATTAGGGATCGAGTCTCCACTAATCAAAGAATTTTCCAGTTTTTTGTTGTTTTCCAAAAATGCTCATAGCTCATGTCCAGTATAATATTTCCATGTAATTTTTTTATGATTATCAGTCTCTAGGGTTGACAATATAAAACTACAAAAAATACATAGTTTTTGTATCATTCCACGGAGTAGGATTGAAAAATAAAAAAGGGGATCAAGTCTCCTCAGTCTCCCCTACGCATTACGGCTTGCCGGAGGAAACAAACACAGATAAATTCAACACGGTGCACACTGGAAGGCGCGTCGGGGTGAATTTATCTGTACAAGCACCTGACGCCACATATAATTTAAAGAACAAGAGAGCGCGGTTCTCGCACCAAACCACCCCATCGCCAATCCATTTATTCAGCTCTGAAAATAAATAAGTGTTGTGTGCAAGACACGACCACGATGACATTAAAAATGCAGCCAGTTTTATGAGCAAGCAATATTATTAAAACCCGTTAATTCCATCGACTGTTTCAGAACTACACACAGGCATGCTATTCTTCACTAGAGATAATTGTTGAATTTTTAAATTAAAATCGATAACCTGTAGTGTGACAAATTCAAATTTAAAAAAAACTTTTATTCAAATCCCCGAAATGTGAACATAAATTAATGATGCTCACAAACAAAACCTTACTTATCTTTAAATACCTGCTATCAAATTAAATGTTTGCAAGCACGATAGAAAAATAACTGGTCATAAATCAAATTATTCGTAAACGAAGAAAGTATAACATATGTATCTTTTTATATTCGGTGGTTTAATTAACATTAACTCTGAAATGTTTTATATTTGGGGTCCTAAAAAGAACGATTTTAAGGGAATCATTCAAATTAACTGTTTTGTATGTGGAGTCCTGAAAAGGACCATTGGTGGAATCCTGAAAAGGACTATTTGTGGGATACACAAACACGCGTGCTATGGGATGAAAAATACTAAACTAACTAAGGGCTTTTGGTTTAACAAAAATAACATGCAGAATGGAACAATTAGTCAGCTGCAAAAAAGTTTGCCATCTCTTCCAGCCGCACGTTACTTACATCAGATAAATATTTCGAAATGAAAAGAAACAACCTCTCTCTTCAGCATCTAATATGAAATACTGATAACTTGAAACGTGACATCGGCTTTTATCACTTTCGCACTGATGATGGAAGGACTGCCTTCATGCAGAATAACGAAAAAATATTTGCGGATTCTTTTTGGTACGGCTTTCGCTAGCTGGCAGTGTTGCCACATCCTCCAATTTTCTGAAACATTGCAGAATTTTGGATTATGTTTCCGAAAGACTATTTTTAATAAATCACAGGTTTTCGCTAATTTCAACCTGGAAATGTACTTTAAGTACCTGCACATTTTTGTATTGTTTCGGAAGGATAAATTTAAATTTCAGATTGTCAATATACGCGCAAGCAACAAATAACGAATACAAACTGCGCAATTGGATTATCGCTATCAATGATTGGAAATATTCCAATTTGTTCTTTATTGTTTGTTATTGTTATAGCCCTTAAAAGGGCTTTTAATTTAACAATAATAACATACAGAATGGAACAATTAGTCAGCTTCAACTGAGGTTTGCCAACTCTTCCAGCCGCGCGCTATTTACATCGGATCACCCCCAGCGGTAGCAGTGATCAAATGCAGTACTCATCGCAGCGCATTGTCAACATGCATGATTGCTACTGCTGTTCTTTACGGCCCGACGTTTGACGGGAGAATCTAAGAGAAGAGAAGACAATCGCGTAGCTAATTTGATCCAGTCCTAACCTCAATATTGAACCAGCTTCTGATTGGTCATTTTGCCAGTCATGAGCGTTCATTATATTTACAATCGGGATGGAAAACAGTGCTGCTGAATCTATTCTGGCTATTTTTCATACACATCAACATTTCGTGCAAATCGAATAAAAGACCTGAATGACGATATAGTTACGTGTATTGTTAAGATAGACATGAATAAATATTTAATTTAATTTTTAAATGCAGCTAGCATTGTAAATCCTTGGTAGAGGTGCGATCTTTTAGGTACAATTATTTTCGGCAATTGTAAAAAGCATTCAAAGGGATTCTGGCAACGATGAACGCTTGTTGTCTTCAGATTTACGGCAGGGCCAAGTCGAGAAAATTAGGAAGAGCAAGAAGCCTGTTGTCGTCTCTTCTCTTAGGGGAGAATGAGGTCGCTTGAGGAATAATATTCTTTAAATAGTCGATGATGACGTCATTCATAGAAGCGTAGTGTGCTGGGTGCTCAAATCTGTCGTACGAGACGCTATAGGCACGATGTTACTTGTCTGGCAAAAGAGCAACAACTGATTCAAACAGGCACGCGGCACATTTATTTATAAGTTTTCGTGTTCGTTTGAATTACTAACCTGCTCCCTACTGACGGCTCTGCCGGGGATAGATTGACTGATGTATGGGAATTTTCACGTTTTCGAGATCTGTTCATTTTTGCTTGTTTTTCAATAGTGTTATATTGAAATACAAAAATTGTCACGTCATTTCATGATTAGAATCATCAGCGCCTGGCGGCAATCATGGTATCTATTACCTACAATCGAAGAATGTGCTGACATGAAACGCAGCAGCTGCTACACTTACAACGTCAGAACACTAACGAATTTTTCTTGTTCTCTTTTTATACCCGTCACAGTTCTTTCGATGAAAAAGAGGCAGTCCCAGCAACGCTTGCTTTTTGAGCGAATTGTACCAACCAATCACGGATCAGATAATTACTACTTTAATAAAATCCGTTAATTCCGCTATTTATAGTAATTGTACATACTGCCGAATTGGATACAAAATTGTTGTACATATTTCCAATCAGATAGCGTAATAATCTTTTTTTTCATTCAGTACAAAGGCAGATATTCACGTTTAAAAAATCGGGTAAAATTCTGGCAGAAAATTTTGAAACGGGACTCCTATATTGAAACGTTAGAAGTATTCTACTTCAAAATAGCGGTGCTTCGATCTAAATCCGTGATACCTATTGAAGCGTTGTAGAGTCGATGGCTTTCCTGTAAAGTTCAACTGAGAATACCTAAATATGCGATTATCTTGGAAAACGAATAAAGCAGTTTTTTTCTCCACCATCATCATAAAAATGAATCAATGTATTTGGAGTATTGAGAGACTATTACTGATTCGTTTTCATGAAGATTTTTTTAAGGGTGTGACAAAAAAACTGCTTTTTTCGTTTTCCAAGATGGCCACTTTTCCAAACTTTCTCAGTTGAACATTATGCAGGTATCACATCAACATTTTCTGTCGTATTCGCCTATACTAGGTTACTTCAAAAGAACAAAATCTCTGTAGCGTCATATTATGAACGCCTTAACGGACCACTTCAATGTAATCTGTGGTAATAGTGCACGGATTTCTTATGTTGTGGCGTAGCGTTTAGCCTATTTCGCCATGTTTCTATTATCACCCTATCCATTTGAAACCGTTGGATAGAGCATCTTTGTTCAACGCATTGAGTCAAATAGTAGCGCAACAATAGGGGCACTCGATTCGAGTTCTCGTTGCGCTTAAGGTTCAAATAACTTTCGATGAGCGTCTACACGAATTGAACGCTTCATAGTATGCGTTGGAAAAAATGCGTTCAACTTTGTCACCGGTTCATCCATATAAAGCATTTATTAAACGCTAAAAGAAGAATATCAATCGATTTATTAGATTATCACGATTTAAATCATGCAAAATAGTTGGTGGAAAAAGAATTAACCGGGTGGAATGGTGCTTTTGAAAAAGTGGCGGTAATTTTTGGTCACACCACCACACTGTCGCGGGGCACGCAACACAACTGCGTAGTGAAAAAACCGAAGCCACTTTTTCAAAAGCACCATCCCGCCTGGTCAATTATTTTTCCACCAACTATTTTGCATGATTTGAATCCTGATAATCTAATAATACGACGAATTTGCTTCTTTTAGAGTATAATGAATGCTTTGTAATGATAAATCGGCGGCAAAACTGAACACATTTTTTCCTACGCATACTACCAGCGTTCCATTTTAACACATGCTCAAAAAAGGTAACTTGAGCCTTAAACACGAGCATTTCAAAGTTTTCAGGACCTTTGTGTTATTATCCTGGTTCTTAACAACGAAGCAAAGCTGTTGATGCCAATTTTCACCCATTCTGTTGACTGTTGGCCTAGTAATTGATGAATAATGGAGTGTTAATATGGTGAAAATAGGCACTTTACCGTATATCATATGATATGAACCATATGATCTCAGGTGGCATTCAACGACACTAGTTTCAACAAGCACATCTCTACCGAAAATTTCAAATAACTAGCGGATCGGAGAAAACATGTACATGACTCGAAATCCAACCTAAATTAGAATACTCTCAGCCGCCATATAGAGGTCAACGCAACAAAACTATTGTCGTGTCCAAGGAGACCAATTACACAAACTTTTGGCTGAAATGGATTAGCTCATTTCTGCAGCTAGTTTTGTCTTATCTTGCCAATCTTGCTAGACTTTCCAAATTCCATCTTAGCACTTCCTCTACCTTGAGCCCGATGCCAGGGTTAACCAACATGCACCGCGTACGAGAAACAACTTGGGCCACCACTCCGCTCCATCCTGCTCGCTGGAACGCGAATCATGTGACTCACGATGTCATATATTAGCAGTACAAATAGCTAGGATAGCAAGTTTGAGCCTCCTCTTCCATACAACAGGTCATGTTGAAATCCGCAGCAGTTCGTGCGTTAAAAGTCGATTCCAAATAGTCATGTGATTCTTTCTCAATTTAGGTTTTTGTTTGGATTTTCCATATTTTTCTGCACACAGAATCAGTCGGTAGGACCGTTTCCGAGATTAAGGCTAGGAAAGCCATACTTAATAAAGTTACCGTTTGTACTGACAGCATGTCGATTAAGCAAAGTGGATTTGCAGGTTTCAGCAACTAGAAAAAATGAGTTTATAAAATTATCCAAGCTTGATTGTTTCTGGGTGTACCGGTACCTGCTGAACGTTGTACGGGATGAAACTTGATTCCAGCAAGCCTCAACGAGGAACAGTTTGATCTTTGGCAGCTCGGCAGAAAGAAACAAGTTTACGATTCTTCACATCACCATCATCTTCATCATCATCATAAGTGTCATTACGGGCAATGATTACTATAGTTCATGTTTTGCATTCCTGGTGGGCTTACTCACTTCGATTGGATCGGAATATACCCCTGTGGTATTTAGTTGCTTGAATCACTCGAGTCGAGAGCTTCGCGAAAAGATGGTCACATGAGGTTGCGTCAAAGAAGCGATATCGCGAAACCAGTTCGACAAGAATGCGTCGCGGTTGTGCTGATGATGGTTGAAATTGGAATCTTGAACTTTCCGAGAAATATGCGGGTTTCTCCCAGCGATGAGTAGACATGTCTTGTTTTGATTTGTAGTATGGCTAGTATTAATTGTCATTGAAATTAGTGATATTTGTTTAACGAATGCTGCCTTTGTCATAAATTGAACTCCGATATAATCAATTCAAACTATAACTATTCCGGCAAAACTTAAATGATATATAATAAATGTGACCATTGGCTACAACAGTTAGTGATGACCTTTAATTAAAAGCAGGTAAATATTTATCACTCAAAGCTAAACATCATCAGCATCATAAACGTGACCGTGACCGAATAATATGGGTGTTCTGAAACATGTCCGAATATATTGCAGTTTTAGTGTTCGCATATCTACCATACGTCCATCTTCTACGAATGCGTACAACTAGAGAGTGTGTGACTGTCGGAAGGTCGACAACCTTTTACAGATTCAAAGAATTTCTTGTTTAACTACAATCGCATAAATGAACATCCCGCAGTCTAAAGCATGCAGCTGGATGGCAGTTCACGTTTTGTGTTGCATGCACAAGACATTCCTAAAAGAATAAATCAAACGAATTAATCAACATTGTCCATCTTACCCCACCAGTGCATCTAATTTTTAAACGTTTGCATTAAATCATATATAGACTATTTTACATGATTTTCTCAACGAAAGTGACACTTCAGTTTAAGATTATCGAAATATTTAAAGAATTCCGCAAACAATTGTATTTTTTCAACAATAAACTATAAATTTAGTGACTTTTAAATTACACCCACGTGAAGGTGCACTACAGATTTTTTTTAAATTGTTTATTTGGCACGGCTCAAGGCGTTAGCTTCACGGAGCCGTGGGTCTTTTATATATTTACATGATGTAAACAATAAAAATAACAAACAATTAATGCTAAGATCGATCCCGTACGCGCGACTTGCCATTGCGCGCGGAGATCCGTTTTCGTGTCGGGGAAATCCTCGCATTCACGTCAACTATATCAAGGGGGTCATTTGTATCTTTGTCGTCTTCGCACATGTCCGGGTCATCATCGGGGTTACTGCCTTGATGTTTGCGATCAGGTGTTGTTCCTGACTTCTTTCCCTTTCGGGTCACGACCGTGAACCCTCCTTCATTGCTAGTAGCTCCCTCGTTGCTAGAATTAGCTGTTGAGTTTGTGGTACTTGGCGCAGCTTTCGCAGTTGTCATTATTGCTTGAACTACAGCCACAAATTTGGCAGCCGTTTGTGGCTCAGGGAATGATATTGGAGATTGAGTGTTGGTATTTCTTTCTGTAGATGAGCTTTTCTTGGCGGTTTCTGGGCAGGGTTGTCCGTAATGTGCCGTTTGTTCACAGAACTGGCACATATTAGTTTGTCCTTGATATGTACATAGAGTTCGCTGTATAATGGTATCACCCCCTTCTGTTGTGTACTGCAGGGTAAGGTAGGAGGGAATGGGTTGGTCTACCCGCATTCTCACCACAAAACACCATTTGAAATACCTGGAAAGTAGTTCCTCCACGTATCCTCCGTGATTGATTCCACTTCTCCGAAATACGACATGAATCTTTTAATGGCCACTTTGCAAGTACGTGGTGCCAAATCATGTAATTTAACTTCCCCGTTTCCGTTATCCATATACACAGGGATCTTGATTTTTGCGGTGTCACAATCCAGAACGTGTTTCAAGTTGTTTTGCGAAATGAATCTTTTTGCCTGGGCGAATTTGTTAAACGTTATCAGCACCGCGTGTCTGACGTGCTCCAACTGAATGAAACTGACGTCTGAAAACCGAAGCTGCATTTTCTCCTTCAGCAAATGTTCCACATCACCAATACTCGGTTTTATGCGGAAAGACCGGAAGTCAATGGCCACCGTGTTGGCCCGAAGAATCACATTTTGTTGTCGAGACTTGATAAAATAATAGTAACGGTTCCCTTTGTTCTTCAGACAAAGCACACAAGAAAAAAGCAACTGCTTGCGCTGGCTTGGGTAGCAGCAGAAAGCACACTGGTATTGTGACTGCACTACAGATTTTCAAAGTTTGCTTAAATTATGACACATTCTTTCGTGACGTTACAACGATTTGACGAATCTTCATTCCATAAATATGTTATAACTTTATCAAATGAACGCCTACATCAAAACTTATTGCATATTCAGAAAGTAGACAAAATTTCACGAAAGATTCAATCGACATAAACTGAATAAACTGGAAGAGGGTTGTTTTATGACCAATAATGTAACGTGACGTTACAACGCGTCATAAATTAAAAACCTTCAGCGTATTTCATTAAAAGTCAAAATATCTGCTCTATAAGATTTTTTATCAAGAACCAATCTACTTTGAAGTATTTCTAAATAACTTACGAATAATTATGTGTCATTAAATCTAAAGTTTATTGTTTTGTTTCTTTTTAAGCATCTTTTACTTTCGTGACGTTACAACGCTCCGTTCTCAGGAAAAGCGATATCTCATTGCATTGTAACGTCACGAAAATCTTCAACTTTTCTATAACTCTGTAAATCACGCTGATGCTATTGTTTTGAATGAAATTTTAAATATTTATTACATATAGCCATGTTAATGATATTTTACTCGAATAAACATATGGGGTTGTCCAAAAATTACGATACAGTTTATTTTTTAAATTGTGGTAGAAATAATCGATCAAACCAATAATATTTTTCTTTCATATCTGTTATAGATAGATTTGAGCCAATTGACATAATTATTTATTTGATGCGGCTCAATATGGTAGTTTAACGGAGCCGGAAAAGTAGCCAACGTCTACTGGCGCACACCTTTGAGCTGTTGGACATCATCCTCAATAATGCCGCAACAGCAGTCGACGCTCTCTTGCATGTATAGTCGACATGGCTGCCGAAGGCCAGGTTGTCGTCTATAATGACTCCGAGAGACTTCAGACTCCGCTGTGAGGTGATCACGACTTCTCTCACATGGATAACTGCATGTTGTGCCGACTTGCGGTTGTTGACGATAACTACCGCCGTCTTATGTTGAGCGATCTCCGGGCCTCTCGCGCTCATCCATTCCTCCACCGTGTTGATCGCGTGTTCTGCGGTTAGTTCTACCTCAGGGATTGACTCCCCATAGACCTTCAAGTCGATCTTGACCCCAGGAGGGAACTTCAGTTTCAGAACCCCGTCATACATGAAGTTCCATAGCACCGGGCCTAGAATCGAGCCCTGCGGGACTCCGGCGGTAATCGGAACCCTTTTCTGACCGGCATCGGTCTCGTATAGCAGTACGCGGTTCTGGAAATAACTTTCCAGGATCCGGTACAGACCCCCCGGTAGGCTAAGCCGGTGTAACGAGAGCGCGATGGCATCTCAACTTGCGCTGTGGAACGCGTTCTTCACGTCAAGTGTCACTAACGCACAGTATCGAATGCCTCGCCTTTTTCGTTGGATCGCTATCTCGGCAGTCCTTACCACTGAGTTGATAGCGTCCGCCGTGGACTTGCCCTTTCAAAAACCAAACTGGTTGCTTGACAGGCCGTCCGTACCTTCTGAGTACGGGTTAGCCTGTTGAGGATGATCCTCTCAAGCAATTTTCCAGTCGTGTGGATCAGACAGATTGGTCTGTACGCCGATGGGTCGCCTGGCGGCTTCCCGGGCTTCGGCAACAACACCAATTTCTGCCTTTTCCATTTATCGGGGAAACGGCACTCGTCAAGGCATCTCTGCATAGCTAGCCTGAACATGTTCGGGTTCGCTATGATCGCTGCCTTGAGAGCGTTGTTTGGAACTCCATCCGGCCCTGGAGCTTTGTTCATTGCTAGGGATTTAGCCACTGCGAGTAGTTCTTCATTCGTCACCGGAGCCACCGTTTCGGCCGTGCCTGCACTGTCTCGTAGTGCAGGTGGCCAGGGCTTGTGGCTCGAGACGGGAAGAGTACTTCGATAATCATCGCCAACCGGTCCGGAAATCGTTCTGGGGGTGGAGAGCCCCCTTTGGTCTTGGCCATCACGATTTTGTAGGCGTCACCCCACGGATTCGCGTTGGTACTCATACACATGTTGTCGAAACACGCTCATTTGCTACTTTTAATGGCCTTGTTAAGGGCCAATTTCGCAGCCCGAAACAATTAACGGCGGTTCTCTCTTGCATCCTCTGTGCGGGCTCTTTGCATCCTGCGTCTAGTTCTGAGGCAGGTTGATCGTAGAGCTGCAATCTCGGCACTCCACCAGTATACCGGGCGTCTGCCGTTTCTTGGGTTTTCCTCGGCATAGTGGCGTCGCACGCGCGTGATGGGACGCCTGACAGCGCATCTCCGCTTAGACTGTCGGTGTTGGCCTCCAGTCCCAGAGCCGCGGTGAAAGCTTCGATGTCGAAGTGATTGGACTTCCACCCGCGTACCCGCCCTCGGATGCTGCACACCATAGTTGATCCTAAAGCGAATTGCTAAATGGTTGCTATGGATGTAGCCCTCGTCCAGACCAGGAACCAGACACGGGCTGGCAAATGTTACGTCAATCCATACCTCCACCCCGTTTCTACGGAATGTGCTAGAGGTGCCAGTATTGGCTAACACAGCGTCGAGTTTCGCAAGCGCCTCCAGTAGCGCTTGGGCCCTGTTATTTGTACAGCGGCTGCCCCACTCTACTGCCCAAGCGTTAAAGTCTCCCGCTATGACCACCGGTTTCCGGCCCACTAGGTCGGACGAGAACCTGTCGATCATCTGATTGAACTGTTCTTTGGGCCACCTTGGTGCAGCGTAGCAGCTACAATAGAACACAACATTGATCTTGGCAATCGCAACACCCTCGGCGGAGGAGTGTATTACCTCTTAAACCGGGAACCGTCCCGTTGTGCAGATTGCCGCTATCCCAGACCCGTCCGACACCCAATTGCCGTTGCCGGCAGGGATGTTGTATAGGTCGAATAGGAGGGCAACATCTGTCCTCGACTCCGAGACCGACTGCCACAACAGCTGTTGGGCAGCTGCGCAATGGTTAAGATTTAGCTGTGTGACGTTCACGGCTTCTTCTTATTGGCCTCACCGAATGGACACGAAGGTCCACCCATAGCATGGTTACGGGATTGCTTCTTAGCGGTGCAGATAAGGCATTTATGCACCTTAGCGCAACCCCGCTCTTTATGCCCTTCCTCTCCGCAGCGACGGCATAGTTTGCTCCTGTCTGTACCCTTGCATTCGTACGACTTATGGCCGGATTCAAGGCACCGATAGCACCTATTCACTGAAGGCAGCTGGAGTATGCTAACTGGACATACTGACCACCGGATCTTCAGGTTTCCTTTCACGGTAACCTTTTTTGCTTCCGCTTTCAGTAGCCTATGGTAGGCTACTTGAGTGCCAGAGGGTCCCGCTCTCAAGCGCACAGAGGCCCGCTCAATTACTGCGCCACATTCTTCTTTGACGGCAGCGACGACATCATCTGCGGTCGTGAACTCGTCCAGTTGCTTACACTGGGGGGTCATTTCCGCCCCTAACGATCTCACCTGGGCGCCTTCATCCAGGACCTCTTAGGCCAAGGCCTTGCATACCGCCTATAGATTGTGCGCCTCGCTTCAGCACCAAGAGCATTTCGCCTGTATTGGTGCGTTTCACGCTGCGCACGTCTTGCCCGAGGGCTGAGAGACTTTCGGCCGCCCGCATTGACTTTAGGATGTCGGCTTATTTGTCCTTGTCGGTCTTTAACCACAAGGCCTCGCCTCTGTCCTTGGCCTTCTTTGTGGGTCAAGGTGCGTCTGGCGTCGGCTTCCTCATACTGACTAGCTTCCAGAGGTTTTCGCCCCCTGTCCCGGTTGCGCCGGTTTACATTGTGCCCCGGTTTACATCGACCAAACGGCGTTTGGCCGTCACGGTCACTTACAATAAGTGCACCAAAGCATATATATTGTATATGTATCGTACTCGCTACAACTATAAAACCTCATTTATGATAATAATTTTAATTAACACACGTTAAACAACATTTTAACAATATAACTGACGACGTTCTAAACAATAGAAGTAGCGATGTGGTATACAACAGAAGTTGTTGCGTGCTAAATGACAGTTACCGCAATGTGCTGAACGCAAGTTTAACATGCC
This sequence comes from Topomyia yanbarensis, assembly GCF_030247195.1. Taxonomy (NCBI): domain Eukaryota; kingdom Metazoa; phylum Arthropoda; class Insecta; order Diptera; family Culicidae; genus Topomyia; species Topomyia yanbarensis. Next base: position 367,722,792 of record NC_080671.1, on the reverse strand, counting down.
CGTTGGTCGAGTTCGCGTGGGCTGTGGCTAGTGCGTTATCATGGGCATCATCGAAATACACCGCATGTTGAAAGAGCGTGGCGCGTGACAAAACACTTCATATCGCTAGACAGGAACAAAAGAACAAAAATATCTTTACAGATTATTGAAGTTTTTCGCGTCATTTTTCATAATTTTTAATTTTTTGTAGCGCCAAGAACATTGTTTATTAAAACTGTATGTAAAATACTGCTATTAAAACAAATGTTCCATAAATTTTTATTTATATGACAGTGTAAGTACCAGTCTATAAGTGTGCAAAATTTCATTCAATTATCTAGAGTAGTTTTTAAAAAATAAAAAATTTAAAAAATTACAATTTTGCTGTTTTCAAAAATTTAAAAACCTATAACATAAACAAAATCATCTTCCGTCGTCTATCACCTAAAGTAAATGAGTTCGTGGGGAGTTATCAAGCCGGCTTCATCGATGGCCGGTCGACAACGGACCAGATCTACACCGTACGGCAAATCCTCCAGAAATGCCGTGAATACCAGGCCCCAACGCATCACCTGTTCATCGACTTCAAGGCGGCATACGACAGCATCGACCGCATAGAGCTATGGAAAATCATGGACGAAAACAGCTTTCCCGGGAAGCTGACTCGACTGATCAAAGCAACGATGGACAGTGTACAAAACAGCGTAAGGATTTCGGGTGAACTTTCCAGTCCATTGGAATCTCGACGGGGACTGAGACAAGGTGATGGACTCTCGTGTCTACTATTCAACATCGGGCTCAGCAGCCAGGGCACGATCTTCACGAAATCCGGCCGAAATGTATGCTTCGCGGACTACATGGACATTATCGCCCGAACATTTGGAACGGTGGCAGACCTGAAACGCGAAGCAGCGACAGTCGGACTGGTGGTAAATGCGTCCAAAACAAAGTATATGCTTGTAGGCGGAACCGAAAACGAATCCGGCTAGGAAACAGCGTTACGATCGACGGGGATACCTTCGAGGTAGTGGAGGATTTTGTCTACCTAGGATCCTTATTAACGGCTGACAATAACGTGAGCCGTGAAATCCGAAGACGCATCATCAGTGGAAGTCGGGCCTACTATGGGCTCCAGAAGAAACTGCGGTCGAGAAAGATTCACCCCCGCACCAAATGCACCATGTACAAAACGCTTATAAGACCAGTGGTTCTCTATGGGCACGAGACTTGGACCATGCTTGAGGAGAACCTGCAAGCGCTAGGAGTTTTCGAGCGACGGGTGCTAAGGACGATCTTCGGCGGTGTGCACGAGAACGGTATGTGGCGGCGAAGGATGAACCACGAGCTCGCTGCACTCTATGGCGAACCCAGTATCCAAAAGGTGGCCAAAGCTGGAAGGATACGGTGGGCAGGGCATGTTGCAAGAACGCCGGACAACAATCCTGCAAAGATGGTATTCGCTAATGATCTGGTTGGTACAAGAAGACGAGGAGCGCAGAGAGCGCGATGGGCGGACCAGGTGGAACGTGATTTGGCGAGTGTTGGTCGTAACCGATGTTGGAGAGCTGCAGTTACAAATCGAGTATTGTGGAGGCAAATTGTTGATTCAGTGTTATCATGTAATTGATGTCGAACTAAATAAATGAACGAACTTAAACAAAAAAAGCAATTCGATTATAGGTTTTAGCTCTAGAGTCACCTCTTTTTCCGAGTTCGAAAAATCTCTTTGGAAAAATCTCTAACCCTATGTGCGGGGTTGGGAAACGAATCCAGGTGAGCAGCGTACCTGGCAATCGATTTACCAACTACGCTAACCCCAGTCCCTGTCATTAGATTGTATTTATCAGTCCAAATGCCGTCACAACATTCTTTTTGTACAAGACAGTAAAACAAAGGGATTTTATGCTCTACTGCTATGAATGGTTTTTACACACTCTTTTTGGTATTTGCTATCCAAGGTTTTATCATTTGCTAGTAGTAGCATCCTGCCACACATCGAGAAATGATAGGTAACCATATTTTTACTTTACTATCGCCTGACTCTCTTTCTTCGCACTCTTAAAGTTTTCACTTTGTCTAAAATGGATGTTGAACAAGATTCGTCCACGAATACTCCGACTTCTTATTGAAAATCATTCAAATTGAGCTCAGTTGGATGGTATCCGATTTTCTTTCGAATTAAAAGTAATTATCTCGTAAGCTCGCCCGAATAAGCTCAGCATTGTACTATCCTATCTAAAGGAAACAAATGACATAACTGTCGACAAATATTTTATAAAGGACTGTCGTATATATATATATATATATATATATATATATATATATATATATATATATATATATATATATATATATATATATATATATATATATATATATATATATATATATATATATATATATATATATATATATATATATATATATATATATATATATATATATATATATATATATATATATATATATATATATATATATATATATATATATATATATATGAGATCGACGGAGAGGTCACCGATTCGAGTTTGCCAGGCGTTGATCTACTGACGCACGGGGTTAGCTGTTTCAAGGGCCCCTTTATCCAGTGAGCGAAGATTTTAAATGGCAAAGGCTCGCGGCAAGAGCATTTTTAGGATGACTTACATTAGGAATTGAAAAGCCTGCCTACTTCGGAGAGAGTTCCCGCAAGCAACAGTGCCCGGAGAATCTGAAACGTTCCCTTACCCTCTAAGCACTTTTTGGCAGAAAAACTGCAGAAAGCTACACAAAATATGCTGTCTTGGCTCAGGACGAGCGAGACTCTGACATCCCCTTGTGGGGCCATCTGTTACTGCATCTAAAATGAGATTAATTGATGCAAAGCCTGTACAAACAGCTTCTTAGTAATTCGAAATCCAACGAGAAATTTCCAGCGCTTCTAGAAACATCAAACATCCCAAGTGGTGTGATCGGATGGTGGCCGGTCAGCGACAGAATGTGCAGGTTGAGGATCAAGGGCCGGTTCTTCAACATCAGCATAATTAACGTGCATAGTCCCCACCTCGGAAGTAGCGATGACGACAAGGACGAATCCTACGCGCAGCAGGAGCGTGAATACGATCGCTGCACAAGACATGATGTCAAGATCGTCATCGGCGACCTTAATGCTCAGGTTGACCGGGAGGTGGAATACAGACCGATAATTGGAAGGTTCAGCGCCCACCAGCAGACGAACGAGAACGGTCAAAGACTAATCGATTTCACCACCTCCAAGAACATGGCCATAAGGAGCACCTTCATCCAGCACCGCCTCCTGCACCGATACACCTGGAGATCACCGCAACAAACAGAGACGCAAATTGATCATGTTCTGATTGATGGACGGCACTTCTTGGACATTATCGACGTAAGGACCTATCGGGGCGCTAACATCGACTCGTACCACTATCTGGTGATGGTTAAACTGCGTCCAAAACTATCCGTAGTGAACAGTGTAAGATATCGGCGCCCGCCACGGTATAACCTGAATCGACTGAGGGAAACAAACGTCGCGACAACGTACGTGCAGCATCTTGAAGCAGCGCTGCCACCGGAGGAGGAGCTCATCGATGCTCCCCTTGAGGACTGCTGGACCAGGACTAAAGTATGGCGAGTGCCAAGAGATATTGGACGAGAAGAATGCAGCACGCGCAGCGATGTTGCTTCAAGCCACTCGTCAGAACGTAGAGTCATATCGACGAAAGCGAAAACAGCAGACTCGTCTTTTTCAGGACAAAAAGCGCCGCCTGGAAGAGTCTGAGAGAGAGGAGATGGAGCTTCTGTATCGCTCTCAGGAAACGCGGGCGTTCTTCAAGAAGCTGAATGACTCTCGCAACGGTTTTGTGCCGCGGGCCGAAATGTGTAGAGACAAGGAAGGTGGCATCTTGACGGACGAACGTGAGGTGATCGAAAGGTGGAGGCAGTACTACAATGAACATCTGAATGGCGCGCAGGCGGACAATCGGGCGTTCGAGGAGGACGATCATGTCAGTGTCGCAGCCGACGGGGATGTACCGGCGCCCGCTATGAATGAGGTTAACGAGGCTATTCAACAGCTCAAGAATAACAAGGCAGCTGGTAAGGATGGTCTAGGAGCGGAACTCTTGAAGGTGGGTTCGGAGAAACTGACGGAAAGCATGCACTGAATAATCGAAAGAATCTGGGAAAGAGAACAGCTACCGGAGGAGTGGAAGGGAGGGGTCATCACCCCGATATACAAGAAAGGCGACAAATTGGACTGTGAAAACTACAGAGCGATCACAGTGACAAATGCCGCTTACAAAGTGCTATCCCAGATTCTGTTCCAGCGCCTATCATCGCTGGTAAATGGATTTGTCGGGAGCCTTTCAGGCCGATTTCATCAACGGCAGATCGACAAACGACCAAATACACGGCAAATCTGCCAAAAATGCCGTGAATACCAGGTCCCGACACATCACCTGTTCATTGACTTTAAAGCCGCATATAACACGGTGGACCGTGTAGAGCTATGGAAAATGATGGACGACAACGGCTCCCCTGGGAAGCTGACAAGACTCATCAAGGCTACGATGGATGGTGTAAGGTGTTCTGTCAAAATTTCGGGCGGCCACTCGGGTCCGTTTGAAACACGCAAGGTACTAAGACAAGGCGATAAGTTGTCCTACCTGCTGTTCAATATAGCGCTGGAAGGTGTAATACAAAGAGCGGGGTCCAACATGCGGGGCACGATTTTCACGAGGTCCGGACAGTTCGTGTGCTTCGCTGACGACGTGGACATAATCGGTAGAAACAAGGAGACGGTAGCAGATCTGTATACCCGACTGAAGCGCGAAGCGGCACGACTAGGACTGAAGATAAATGTGTCTAAGACGAAGTACATGCTGGCTGGCGGAACCGATCGCGATAGGGAACGCTTGGGCAGTAGTATTACGATCGACGGCGACGAGTTCGAGGTGGTTGACGAGTTCATCTATCTAGGCTCATTGGTGACTGCGGACAATAACACCAGCCGGGATATCAGAAGGCGTATTATCTCTGGAAGTCGTGCTTACTATGGGCTCCACAAAACTTTGAGATCCAGGAAGCTTCACCCCCGCACGAAATGCGCCATGTACAACACAATGATTAGACCGGTAGTTCTCTACGGGCACGAAACGTGGACAATGCTCAAGGAGGATCTGCAAGCACTCGAGGTCTTCGAAAGAAGGGTGCTGTGAACGATCTTCGGTGGTGTGCAGGAGGATGGCGTGTGGACAGGGCCCGAAGTTTTGAAGGGGGAACGGATTTTTAACAGAAACTAAATTTTTGACAAATTCTTTTTCGATAAAAATTTATTTGAGAAGACAATTAAAAATTCAATATCTTGTGTATGAGGTAACTAGAATAGCGAAAGTTCTAAACTACTGCATATTTGATATCAACTATGTTTATACCAACCTAATTTTCGCATCGAAACAAGATCAGATTCGAGCGGGCATAGCGGAATTTGTACATTGAATGTCATGTACGCAGCTCACCTGGGTTCGAATCCCAACCCCGCACACAGGAATAGTGATTTGTTATAAGAAAATTCCTAACCTGAATGAAGAAGCGAATGACTTTAAGGTTAAAATGTCTATAATCGAAACAAAAATATGATCAGACTTGTAAGGGTTAAACAATTAAATGGTTTGATTAGAGGTCATGAGGTTGTCTTCAAA